>NW_023425355.1:90534330-90656358 GCF_014108415.1 Molossus molossus | reverse complement strand
TATGTAAATCCAAGGAGCAAACCATCGATTTGAATATAGGAAGCAAAAAATCTCCAATCAGAATACAGCAAAAGAAAAAAAGAATCCAAAAAAAATGAGGATAGTGTAAGGAGCCTCTGGGACAATCTCAAGCGTGCCAACATTCGCATCTGGGGTGCCCGAAGGAGAAGAGAGAGAACAAGAAATCAAAAACCTGTTTGAAACAATAATGGCAGAAACTTTCCTAACTGGTGAAGGAAACAGACATACAAGTCCAGGAAGCACAGAGAGTCCCAAACAAGATGAAACTCCAAGAGGCACACACCAAGACACATCATCATCAAAATGCAAAAGGTTCAAGACAAAGAGAGAATCTTAAAAGCAGCAAGAGAAGCAGCTAGTTACCTACAAGGGAGTACCCATTAGGCTGTCAGCTGATTTCTCAAAAGAAACTTGCAGGCCAGAAGGAGTGGCAGAAATATTCAGAGTGATGAAAACCAAGAACCTACAACCAAGATTACTCTATCCTGCAAAGCTGTCATTTAGAATCGATGGACATATACAAACTTTCCCAGACAAGAAAAAGTTAAAGGAGTTCATCACTACCAAACCGTTATTATATGAAATGATGAAGGGTCTTTTGGAAGAAAAAGATAAAATGTTATGAACAAACAAAATGGCCAATGAATACATTTCTATCAACAATGGAATCTACAAACAAAATGAACAGGAAGAACAGAAACATTCTCATAGATACAGAGAACATTTTGTTGGTTGCCCAGTTGGGAAGGGGTTGGGGGAATGGGTGAAAAAGGTGAAGGGATTAAGAAGCACAAATTCATTGCTAGACTGACAAACCTCAAAGGGAAAGGGGTTGGGGGGGGTGGGAAGAGATTAAACCAAAGAACTATATGCATAACCAATGGACACAGACAATAGTGTGGGAAAAGGTGGGAGGGGGGCGGGGATGGGGAGGAGGGGGTCAATGGGGGAAAAATGTGGAACATCTGTAATACATTTTACATCCAACAATAAAGATTTGGAAAAAAAAAATAATAAAGATTTAAGATTTATGAATGATAGAAGATAAAAAATTGACATGAAAGAATAAAAAAGATGATTTATTTTTTTACCGCTTTCTCCTGCCTTGTCGGCAGGGAAGGCTTCTCTCAGAGCCTCAGTTGTTATGTCCCCTGTGTATGGGAGGACCCAATATCTGAATGGATATGGATGTATTCGGATGTACTGGCTTCTTTATGATGAGGTCTCAAGGCCTCTCTACAAGGCTTATTAACATTCTCACAGGCAAACTGTTTAACCATTAAAATGCCAGCCTAGGCTGCTCATCTGCAGCGGGTTTGATGGCAACTAATTTCCAACAGGCTTCTCTGAACTTTGGGGAATTGAATATAGGAATCCCAGGCACGGATGCGAAGTTCTTAGAGAGTTAAAAAACACTCTACCCCGCGTAAACATACATGTTAGGACATCACTCCTCTTTCCTGCGTCCTTTTGTAAACCTGGGGTCAGAGGAAATGTTCCCATTCCTCTGCCACGGTAGGACCCAAATACTGTCGGGGGAAGGGCTCTTTAGACACTTTTCACCAGGTTCTCCTGTTAGGCCTATTGGCCCAATTGGCTGAATTAACAAAGCTAATAATGATAGCCTTAAGGGACACAGGGCCCATAGAAGAGGATCACCCTAGGAAGGGAAACATAAGAAAGGGTCAGGACAACAGGCCTAGGTCCCAATTAGGGATAGAAAAGACAAGGACAAAGTCAGGTATAGAGGACCAAAATAAAAAGCCGTCCTTAATTTAGAAAAATGACAGGGATAGGGCTCCTTCCAGCTGAGCCCTCTGGAACCCAGAATAATACAAGACAATAGGGGACAAACTAGTTAGTTTCCTGGTAGACATTGATGCAGCAGACTCAGTTTTGACCAAGCAAATAGGACCCTAACCTACCCCTGGACTTCAAAGAGGACTATAGACCTTGGAAAATACTATGACTCATTCGTTTCTGTTCCTGCCAGAATTGCCCATACCCCCTACTCGGACGTGGTCTCCTCAGAGATCATTCAATTGCTGGCCACTGCCACTCTAGGCCAGCCCCCCACATCAAGTTCCCCAAGACATTGGCCATCAATCCTGCCAGCCTGCCTCCAGATGATGACCTGGAGAAACCTCTGTAGGACTTCCTAGAGGCAAATGACACTGCAGATGACCACTCAGACCTCAGGATGACCACTGCCATCATCAGATGAGGTATTGTTCACGGACGGGAAGAACTATATCCAAGAAGAAATCAGGTATGCTGGGACAGCAACAATAACTCTGGACCATATCATTAAGTTCAGCCAATAGGCTGAACTCATAGCCCTGATCCAGGCTCTCTGATGAGACAAGGGGAAACCATGCTGCAAATAAGGAAGCTCGACATACGGCCCTAAAATCAATGGGGACCTCTCCAGATATCAGTCACCATGCAAAACTCAAGTTTGCCTCTGACTCCTACTTACACTGGGCCAGAAAATGACTTAATCAAGCAGAAACAAGTCATAAAGAAATCAACAAATGATGGACACTACCTGATGCAGGTTATTGGTCCCAGAGGCTCTAGGTCGAACTTTAGTCAACCAGCTGCCCCAGACTACCCACTTAGGTTACACCAAGCTTACTGAACTCCTGAGAGACAAAAAAATGTCCAATAAGGTCACAGGGAAAAGGAGGAAGACAGAAGAAAGCAGGAATATAAATCTAAATAGGGAGGAAAGGAAGAAAAGCTGGGGAATATGCAGACAGCAGATAGATTGACAAGCTCTCAGGTTCATGTCAGGGGAGAGAATAGAAAAGTTGCAGAGGGTCTATGTAAGTTGAAGAAGAATTATGTAAGTTGTAGAGGGTTTATCAGCAAACTGAGAAGGATTATAGAGAGGAAAGAAATAAAAAGAAGGATTATGCAGAGGAAATAAAAAGATAAGGAAAGATAAAAGAAAGGGACATACATATTACAGGAAGACAGGGCATTGGAGGAATACTCAAGAAGGAAAGAAAATAAGATACTGAGAGAGGGAGAAGTTGCCTCTAATAATAGAATAACAGTCTAGGATATATTAAAGGGAATAACAGATTTAGGCTACTTCTGACCCTTAGATCAGACAATGACCCCACCTTGATAGCAAAGATATCACAGGATATGTCTAAGGGATTAAATTTAAATTAGAAGCTCCATCGTGCTTACTGCCCACAGAGTTCCAGGCAGATAAAGCACATAAACAGGACTTTAGAAACCAGTGAAAACTAGACCACTCTGCTCCCCCTCGCCCTCTTACAGTTCTTACAGGCCCGGCAGTCTGCCCCGAAGGCCATCCATAAACACATCTGCGATGCCCTGCCTGTGCCCACCTCGAACCCTGTGCACCCTTTCCAGCCCAGGGACTCGATATAAATAAAGAAATTCACCACCCAGGGACTAACTCCGGCCTGGAAGGGACCATACACTGTTATCCTGCCTGAACCAACGGCTGTCAAGATCAATGGCATCCTGGTCTAACTGCACCATTCCTGGCTGAAGGCGGAAAAAAACAGAAGGATAATGCAAGCCTCGCCAGATCCCTTTAAAATAAGACTCTCACATTTATTGAGACTCTAATTTTTCTGATTATGAGTACACAGGGGTCTAATAAGGACGTTAGGCAGCGGATAAATGCCAGAGATATATACAAACCAGTCCCTTCAGGTGTTATTAGGACCCAAGGTAAATTGTCCTCATCATCTCGGTTGAGATATCAGCTCACTACTCTTCTCCCTGCCCTGCCTGTGCCCCCTCGTACTCCTATTTCTAGGACTGACATATAGACCTATAATTATCAGCAAATTAATAGCTTTTATAAGAGAGAGGGTCCAATCTATCAATTATTAATCCTGGCCTCTCATTGCCAAAGGTTGCCATTAGATGAACAACGAGAATCAAAGATTTGATTCCCCTGAAAACCAATGGGGAATGTAATAACCTGCTCCTATCACTTTGTTCTGATTAAATAAACAAAGGGCCAACTATGAAGCTTTCAGAGGCAACCTGAGGAAGTACCAGCTGGCCTGATACTCCTCTAAATGAATGTGTACTCTAAGCAAATTTGTTAGTTTTTAAAACTTCGATAATAGAATGAATAGCAGGATAGATATATGTTGACCCAGTTCACCCAGTTCCCTTTCGCCTCAGCTCCCTCCCACCTCTGTTCCCTCCTGCTTATGCTAACTGCCTCAGCTTCTGTACACGTAGCTTGCTTGCTCTGCTAAACTCTTGAATGACCCCTGTCCTATATAAGCAACCCTCCCCCTGAGCTCAGGGCTGCAGTTCTCCTCTGTAAAGGTTAGCTGCAGTCCCTGCACAGGTAATAAGCTCCTAATATTCAAAATTACTTTGTGTCCAAATGAGGTTGATTCTCCTGGGTTACAACATAAATGAATTGAATGCTTCAATCAAAAGACACAGGGTAGCTGATTGGATAAGGAAGCATGGCTCATATATATGTTGTTTACAAGAGACCCACCTCACAACAAAAGACTCACATAGGTTGAAAGTGAAGGGATGAAAAAAAAAATTCCAAGCAAATGGAAAGGAAAAAACAGCTGGGGTAGCAATACTCATATCTGATAAAACAGATTTCAAAATGAAGGCCATAACTAGAGACAGAGAAGGCCACAAACATAATATTAAAAGAATCTGCCTAACAGGAAGATATAACCTTGGTAAACATTAATGCACCCAATGTAGGAGCACCAAAATATATTTAAAAACTTCTGGAGGACTTCAAAAAAGAAATAGAAAGCAATACATCATAGCAGGGGACATCAACATCCTGCTGACATCACTGCACAGATCCTCTAGACAAAAAATTAACAAGGAAACAGTGACTCTAAATGATGCAGTAGATCAAATGAATTTAATAGATATCTCCAGAGAATTACACCTCAATTCACATTCTTCTCAAGTTCACATGGGACATTCTCTAAGACAGGCCACTTATTAGGACACAAACTAATTCTACAAGTTCAAGAAGGTTGAAATCATATCAAGCATCTTCTCAGATCACAATGGCATGAAACTACAAATCAATTACAATAGAAACAGTCAAAAACATTCAAACACATGGAGGCTAAATAGCTTGTTATTAAACAATAAATGGGTTACCAAGGAGATCAAAGAAAAAATTAAAACCTTCCTGGAAACCAATGAAAATGAACACACAACAACACAAAATTTATGGGATGCAGTGGAAGCAGTCCTGAGAGGAAAGTTCATAGGCCTCCCTCAGGAAATAAGAAAAATTTGTAATTGACTATCTAATCTCACAAGTTTAAGAACTAGAAAGCAAACAAAAAGAAAACCCCAGAGCAGGTAGAAGGAAAGAAATAGTAAAGATCAGAGCAGAAATAAACGACATAGAGACAGAAAACAAAAACAAAACAAAAAAACAATTCAAAAGATCAATGAAACAAAGAGCTGATTCTTTGAAAAGATAAACAAGATCGATAGACCTTTAGCTAGACTCACCAAGAAACAAAGAGAGAGAACACAAATAAGCAAAATCAGAAAGAGAAGTAACAACTGACACCACAGAAATACAGAGGATCGTTAATAAATACTATGAACAATTATAGAGCAACAAATTGGACAATCTAAGCGAAATGGACAAATTTGTAGAAACACATAGTCTCCCAAAACTGAACTGGGAAGAGAGAGAAAACTTGAAAAGACAAATAACAACTACGTAAATTGAAGATGTATGCAAGACTTCCAGCAAACAAAAGCCCGAGCCTGGACAGCTTCACGGGGCAGTTTTACCAAACATTCAGTGAAGATCTAACACCCATTCTACTCAAACTATTCCAAAAAATTCATGAAGAAGGAAGAGATCCATACTCATTTTATGAGGCCAGCATAATTCTATTTCTAAAACCTGATAAAGACACTACAAAGAAAGAAAACTACAGGCCACTATCCATGATGAACATAGATGCCAAAATCATTAACAAAATATTAGCAAATCAGATCCAGTAATACACTAAAAAAAATATTTACCATGATAAGTGGGATTCATCCCAGGGATGCAAGGGATGCAAGGCTGGTACAATATTCACAAATCAATAAATGTGATACACCATATAAAGAAAATGAAAGATAAAAAGCAGAAGATCTGGAGAAAAGGGGACTCTAGTACACTGCTGGTGGGAATGCAGACTGGTGTAGCCACTATGGAAAACAATATGGTGTCACCTCAAAAAATTAAAAATTGATCTTCCATTTGACCCAGTGATCCCACTTCTAGGAATATACCCTAAGAAGCATAAAATACCAATAAGAAAGAATATATGTACCCCCATCTTTGTAGCAGCACTATTTACAATCGCTAAGATCTGGAAACAGCCCAAGTGCCCATCAGTAGACGAATGGATAAAAAAGCTGTGGTACATATACACAGTGGAGTACTACGCAGCGGTAAGAAAGAAAGATCTCTTATCCTTTGAGACTACATGGAGGGACCTGGAAAGTATCATCCTAAATGAAACAAGCCAAACAGAGAAAGACAAATTTCATATGATCTCACTTATTTGTGGAATATAATGAACATAACAGTTTGAGGAATAGGGTAGTCCCAGAGACGTGGAAGTGGGGTACAGACTGACAATCCCCTAAGGAGTGGGGAGGTGGGGGAGGGATGAACCACAGAACTTATATGCATGTATGCATGAACAGTGGACATGGACAACAATCTGGGGAAGGGGCAGGGCGGGGGGAATCAGTGGGGAAAAAAGGAGAATCATCTGTAACAAAAATTAATCAATAAAAAAAAAAAGCAGAAGATCACTCTGGCCAGTTTTCTCAGTGGTTAGAGCATCGGTCTGAGAACTAGAGAGTCCCAGGTTCAGTTCCTGCTAAGGGCACGTACCTTGGTTGCAGTTTGTCCCCAACCTAGTTGGGGTTGTGTGGGTGGCAACCAGTAGATGTGTCTCTCTCACATCGATATTTCTCTCTCTCTTACCCCCCCCTCCCACTCTATCTGAAGATAAATGCAAAAATGTTTCTGGTGAGGATAAAAAAACAAACCATATGATCATATCAATAGATGCTGAAAAAGCATTGGAAAAAATCCAGCACACATTTCTGATAAAAACACTCAGCAATGTGGGAATTAAGGGATCGCATCTCAACATAATAAAGGCCATATATGACAAACCTACAGCCAACATCATACCCAATGGGCAAAAACTGAAAGCATTTCTCTTAAGAGCAGGAACAAGACAGGGATGCCCACTTTTGCCACTCTTATTTAACTTAGTACTGGAAGTCTTAGCCACAGCAATTAGACAAAAAGAAAAAATAAAAATGATTCAAATTGGAAAGGAGGAAGTAAAACTGTCATTATTTGAAGATGATATAATATTGTACATAGAAAATCCTAAAGACTCCATCCAAAATCTACTAGATTTAATAAATAAATTCAGCAAAGTAGCAGGATACAAAATTAACATCAAGAAATTGATGGCATTCTTTTTTTTTATTTTTTTTATCCTCACCCGAGGATATTTTTCCATTTTTTGTACAGATAGAGTGGGAGGGAGAGACAGGAAGGGAGAGAGAGAGAAATATCGACAAGAAGGGACACATCGAGTGGCTGCCACCCGCACGACCAACCAGGGCCGGGGACAAACTGCAACCGAAATACGCGCCCTTAGCGGGAACCAAACCCAGGTCTCTCCGGAACGCAGGCCGACGCTCTAACCGCTGAGCCAAACCGGCCAGGGCAATGGCATTCTTATATACCAATAATGAACACCCAGAAAGAGAAAATAAAAAAAGAATCCCATTTACCAGTGTAGCAAAAAAATTAAGATACCTAGGAATAAACTTAACCAAAGAAATAAAGGACCTGTTCACAGAAAACTGCAGGACATTGGAAAAGAAATAGAGGAAGATATAAAAAAGTGGAAGCATATACTTTGTTCTTGGATTGGAGGAATAAACATCATTAAAATGTCCATACTACCCAAAGCAATCTATAGATTCAATGCAATCCCCATCGAAATACCAATGACATATTTCACAGAGCTAGAGAAAATACTCCAAAAGTTTATATAGAATCAAACAACACCTCGAATAGCCACAGCAGTCTTGGACAAGAAGAACAAAGTAGGAGGGATCACAATACAGTTATCAGGTTACACAACAAAGCCATTGTAATCAAAACAGCCTGATACTGGCACAAGAACAGGCATATAAATCAATCAAACAGAACAGAGAATGTAGAAATTGACCTATGACATTATGCTCAATTAATATTTGGCAAAGGTAGAAAGCATACAATGGAGTAAAGACAGCCTCTTTAATAAATGGTGTTGGGCCCTGGCTGGTTTTCTCAGTGATTAGAGCATTGTCCTGTGAACCAGAGTGTCCTGGGTTCAGTTCCTGCTAAGGACATGTACTTCGGTTGCAGTTTGTCCCCAGCCCCAGTTGAGGTCATGTGGGTGGCACCACTCAATGTGTCTCTCTCACACTGATGTTTCTCTCTTTCTCTTCCCCCCTCTCTCCCTCCTGCTCTATCTGAAGATAAATGCAAACATGTCCTCGAGTGAGGATAAAAAAAAATGGTGTTGGGAAAATTGGACAGTTATTTATTTTTATTTTTTTATCCTCACCCGAGGACATTTTCCCATTTTTTGTTCAGGTAGAGTGGGAGGGAGAGAGAGGAACAGAGAGAGAGAGAGAGAAACATCGATGTGAAAGGAACACATTTAAGTGGCTGCTACCCTCACGACCCACCAGGGCCGGGTACAAACTGCAACCGAGGTACGTGCCCTTAGCGGGAATCGAACCCGGGTCTCTCAGGACCGCAGGCCGACGCTCTAACCGCTGAGCCAAACCGGCCAGGGCGGAAAATTGGACAGTTATATGCAAAAAAATTTACACCATAGACAGGAATATACTGAAAATGGATAAAAGACTTAAATGTGAATTGTAAATCCATAAAAATCCTAGAAGAAAATGTAGGCAACAAAATTTCAGATATCACACGCAGCAGAAATTTCACTGATACAATGCCTAATGCAAGAGAAACAAAGGAAGAAATTAATACATGGGACTACTTTAAACTGAAAAATTTCTGCACAGCAAAAGAAACATAATACATGAGATAAGGGGTTAATTTCCAAAATATATAGAGTATTCATATACTCAACAAAAGGAAGACAAAGAATCCAATTAAAAAATGAGCAGAAGACCTGAATAGACACCTCTCCGAACAGGACATACAGATGGCCAAGAGACATATGAAAAAACTGCTCAACATCATTAATCATCAGAGAGATGCAAATTAAAGTGACTATGAGTTATCACCTCACACCTAGTATAATGGCTGCCATCATCAACAAATCATCAAACAACAAGTGCTGGCAAGGGTGTGAGAAAAAGGGGACTCTAGTACACTGCTGGTGGGCATGCGGACTGGTGCAGCCCCTATGGAAAGCAATATGGTGTTTTCTCAAAGAATTAAAAATGGAACTGCGATTTGACCCACTGATCCCATTTCTAGGAATATATATCCTAGGAAGCCTGAAACACTAATCAGAAAGAATATATGTACCCCTATGTTCATAGCAGCACTATTTACAATTGCTAAGATTTGGAAACATCAATAGAAGAGTGGATGAAAAAGCTTTGGTACATATACACAATGGAATACTATGCAACTGTGAGAAAGAAAGATCTCTTATCCTTTGAGATGACATGGAGGGACCTGCAGGGTATTATCCTAAGTAAAAGAAACCAATCAGAGAAAGACAAATATCACATGATCTCACTTATTTTAGAATATAATGAACAAAATAAACTGATGAACAAAATAGACCCAAAGACATAGAACTATGGCTCAGACTGACAAACCTCAGAGAAGGTGGGTGGGGGGTGCAGGGGGTAGTGAAGGAAGAGATAAACCAAAGAACTTATATGCATATATGCATAATCAATGGACATAGACAACAGTGCTGTGACGGGGAGTGGAATAGGGAGGAGGGTGTCAATGGGGTAAAAAGGAGAAATATTTGTAAGAAAAATAAACTAATTAATAAAAAACTGTCCTGCAATGTTGTAAAACTCACTAATTAGTTATAGTCACTCTTGTACATTTCATTGTATTTTCTGCATAAACCATCATGTTATCTGTGTGGATACAGGAGGTTTTACTTTCTCTTTTCCTACCTGGATATTTTTATTGATGAATTTATCCCCTTAGAAGGAGTTGGATTTTACTGAATATTTGCATGCCAAGTAATTTTTAATTGGATAAGTAACATTGGATATTTTACCTTGGGTGCTGTGTTTTTCTTGGTATTCCTAAACACATTGTTGAACTTTGCTCTCAACTGCTACAGTTACTTATAAACAGATTGATTCTTTAGAGTCTTGCTTTTAAGATTTGCTATGTGGGACCAGAGCAGTTTTTAGTGCAAGATTATTATTTTCCACACTACTGAGGCAAGACCCTTCCTCATTTCTCCTGAATTAGGAGGCTTCTATTCTGGCTAGTGGGACAGATGCTCACCCAGGTCCAGTTTGAGCAATGAGCATAGTTACCTTTTATTCTTTCTGGATGCCCTTTCTCAGGCCTAGGGAAGTTTCCTCACATGCCTGTGTTGATCTGTATTCACCTGAATAATTGAGGGGGACCCTCTGTAGATCTCCAGGATCCTCTCTGTCTGCAGCTCTTAAAAAATATTTTAATTGATTTTTTAGAGAGGGAGGAAGGGAGAGGGAGGGAGGGAGAGAAACATTGATCAGCTGTCTCCTGCACACCCCCTGCTGGGGATTGAGCCTGCAACCTGGGCATGTGCCCTGACCAGGAATCTAACTGGCAACCTTTTGGTGCATGGGACGACGCCCAACCAACTGAGCAACACCAGCCAGGGTTCTGTCTGCAGCTCTTGATCTATATAGTACACTGGGCTTTAGGGCCCCGACTTCAGTCTGGCTTCCCTTCCTCATCTGGCAAAGCCCAGAATCAGTCTACTTCCTTGGCCTGACACATGAACTGCTGAAGCTGCTGGGTTGCTTTAAAATGTACGTCAGATCATTTCATTCTTCTGTTTTAAAAAGAAATCTCCAAAGGGGACTCTTACTCAGAGACAAAGCCAAAGACCTAAAAAGGCTGATGTGATCTGACCTGCTTTCCTCTCTGGTTTTATCCACTCCCACTCTTCTATTTGCTCATTTTGATTCAGCCACACTGGCTTCCTCACCCTTTCTAAAATACCAGGCCCTAGCCCTAGCTGGTTGCTCAGTGGTTAGAGCATTGGCCCAAGGACTGACGGGTCATGAGTTTGATTCCTGGTCAAGGGCACGTACCCGGGTTGTAGGTTCATCCCTAGCCCAGATTGGGGTCATTCAGGAGGCAACCAATCAATATCTTTCTTTCTCTCTCACTCTCCCTCTCTCCCTCCCTTCCACTGTATCTAAAAAGTCGATGGAATATCGTCAGGTGAGGATTAACAAAAAACAAAAAACAAAAACTCAGGCCCTTTCCTGTCTTGGGGTCTTTGCTTTGACTCTTACTTATCTGGAACTCTCTTCCCTTGGGGTTTCATCTGATTCACTTCCCAACTTCCTTCAGATCCTCAAATGCCACCCTCTCAGAGAGGATTTCCTGGCCACACTACTTAAAATTGCATCCTGCCTCTCCTATCCCCTGTGTTACTTATTACCTCTTCAATGTCCCCAGCTCCTGAAATAGTGCCTACCTCGCACAGAATAGTCACAAACACACGCTGTTCTTAATCAAACCATGATCTTTCACCCTGGTCTTGTCTAATATTCTTTTGACCCAGAACACTCCTGGCCTGTCCTAGTCTCTTCTTTACCCTTCCTTAACAGATGAGGAATAAGAGGTTGGTAGGTGCACAATGATTGTGATACAACTGGGACAGTAAGGATTTGTCAGATATGAAGGAGTTTGGGTACAATGAAGCCACTGGAGGATTCTGAACAGAGCGGGACAAGATCCACCTTATATCTTAAAAGAATCCCAGTGCCTCCCATGTTGAGAATAGGCTGGGGGTGGGCAAGGCAGATATGGGAGACAGGCATCCAGGCAAGAGACAAGGATGGCTTGGACCCTGGTCTTTGTTGCATGCCAGCAGCTTACAGGTGAGTTTTCAAACACACAGAATTGTGTGTGTGAACAGTAGATGAGTGATCTGACTGAGGGAGGGTAGATTACTCTCCATGCCAGCAGTTGATGAGAATGGAGAAGGACTTAGAGTACATTTGAGTAGAACAGTAGCCTCTTCCTAGTAGGAGGGAGACTTATAGGTGGGGTGGGTGCTGCAAGAAAAGGACACTTTGGGCTGTGAGGAGCTTAGAAAGGAAGCAAAGAAAGGGTTTGGGAAGCCACTTTAACTTGCACTGGGAATACCAGCAAGTGTTTCTTCAGGGACTGGGGGCTGAGCAAAACCGACTTCTTGGCAGAGGAGCAGGGTGGGGTTGGCAGTGAGGACAGAAGCCTATGTGTATGCCATGGACTGCTAAATTAGCCCTAGTCACTCTGTGGCATGCTGGGGGGGCTTTGGAGTCTGTCCTGGGGTGCCAGGAACTGTGAGCAGGTCTTGTGCTCTATGCATAACCAGCCGAGTTGGGCCTTCTAGATGACCCTGGAGAAGGAGCCCTGGCCAGCGTATGCCAAGGCTATGCCTCCAGGTCTGTATCTCAGCAATAGGGTCCTGGCGGCAGCTGTGTAAAAAGCACAGGGTAGAATGGAGGGAGGCTGGGGCAGAGCTTGCCATGAGTCTGGGAGGAGCCCTGGCAAGGTATCTGGGGAGAGGACATCTGGTGAAGTCACTGGGACCCATGGTCTGGTGATGCCCTGTGCCAGGTCCTGAGTCAAGCTGTGTCTGAGGCACTCAGACAGGGTTAGTCAGGCTCTGAGCAACTGACTCTTGTGACCAAGCTTATAGACCTCAATATTCCAAGCCCAGGTGACACAAGAAGATATATGGTTGGGTGGACTTGGCATTGGGGACTCAGCAGATGGGTGCCAAGGTGGACACCCCCGGGTAGGGAGGGAAAGGTTCTGGCAAATCTATCATCTTCCTTTAGACTTTTTGTATCTGTTTGAACCTACTATGCAGGGGACATAGACTGTATGCCAGATCTTGGGCCCCAGGGGTCCACCAGCTTAGCTGACTTTCAACCTCATGGACTTTTCCCTCTTCTCCCTCTTTGGAGGGAACAGGCCAGGCAGTGGCTATTTCAGTCTCCACTGCTGCTGTTCCTGCTGCCTTCTCTTCTTCGTTGGAGGAGCTTTAATATGACAACCTTCCATACCAGTTTGTGCTTTTATTTTATCTTTATTTTTTTAAAGTTTTATTTATTTATTTATTATTATTTTTCCCCCTTTATTCCCACACGACCCAACCAGGGCCAGGGACAAACTGCAACTGAGGTACGTGCCCTTAGCGGGAATCGAACCTGGGTCTCTCGGGACCGCAGGCCGATGCTCTAATCGCTGAGCCAAAATGGCCAGGGCCGAGTTTGTGCTTTTAAAGCTTCTCTACCTAAACACACTGGAGGCACGGTGTGGGCAGTGGGCTGTATAATAATCCACAAATGTATATTCCATAGCTATTTTAACCAGTTTCCTATGTATAGGCCTTTATGCTGTTCTCATTTTTCAGTATTATAAATAGTGCTGAAATAAATATCTGGGTACATTTGTTTTTGTGCAATAGATATTTAGCAGGGGAATTGTTAAGTTGAAGTATAAGCCCTTTTAAAAGTATTTGATACAGGGGTCAAGATGGTGGCGTAGGTAAGCGCGGTATCACGTCCTCCCACAACCACATAAAAGTTACAACTAAACTACAGAACAACCATCATTCAGAACCGCTTGACATCGAGCTGAATGGAAGTCCTACAACTATGAAATTAAAGAAGCAGCCACATCGAGACTGGTAGGAGGCGCGATGGGCTGGTCCCACACCCACGTGTGGCAGATAAAAATCAGGAGGACACCTCAGCTGGGAAGGTCCTCCCTGAGAAGTGAGGGGTACTCATCCCACACCAGGTGCCCCGCTCAGGGTTCCAGTGCCAGGAGAAAAGTCCCTATTACTTCTGGCTGTAAAACCAGCGGGAACTGAAGCTGAGGGAAGCTGAGGCTTCTGGAGCCCCAGACAGCTCCCCTTAAAGGGCCCACACAAACTTACTCAGTTTTGCACCCTCCAGGCTCCAGCGTAGGGGAGACAGCTTGAAAGGCACCAGAGATATATGAGGAAGAACTGAGTTGTTTGGCATTGTGTGGTGGGCCCCTGCACAGCTGATCATCCAAGATAGTCAGAGGTCTGTGGATAGTGGGCACAGCCAGTCCTTAAAGCTTATCAGCCTGAGTAAAACCCTCTCATTGATGTGCCAACAGCAATCAAGATTCAATTACAACAGAAGGGTATAAAGTCCACACGAGGTGTGCACCTTGAGGGCCCAGCCGGTTGACCAGGGAGGCTGTGCCACTGGACCCTACAGGACACCTACTACAACAGGCCACCCTAGGAAGCACAGGAGAGATAGCATCTCTATCTAATACATAGAAACAAACACAGGGAGGCAGCCAAAAAAGGAGACAAAGAAACAGGTCCCAAATGATAGAACAGAACAAAACCCCAGGAAAAGAACTAAGCAAAATGGAGATAAGCAACCTAACAGATGCAGAGTTCAAAACACTGCTTATAAGGATGCTCAATTAACTTAGCAAGAACTTCAATGAACTTAGTGAGGGCCTCAAGAGCATAAAAAATGACCAGTCAGAAATGAAGGATGCACAGTCAGAAATGAAGGAGGCACTAAGTGAAATAAAGATTAATTTAGAGACTTCTGGTCAAGATGGCAGCATAGGTAAACACGTATCACGTCTTCCCACAACCACATCAAAGTTACAACTAAACTACAGAACAATCATCATTCAGAACCACCTGAAATCAAGCTGAATGGAAGTCCTACAATTACAGAATCAAAGAAGAATCCTCCTAGGAGGGGCAGAGGTGGATGGGCTGGTCCCACACTCATGTGTGGTGGATAAAAATCAGGATTACTTGGCTGGGAAGGTTCTACCTGAGGACTGAGGGGTCCCTGTTCCATACCAGGTGCCCTGCTCAGGGTTCCAGTGCCAGGAAGAGAAGTCCCCATAACTTCTTGCTGGAAAAACCAGCGGGAACTGAGGCTGAGGGAGGCTGAGGTTGCTGGAACCCCAGGCAGCTCCTTTTATTTATTTATTTGCAGTGTAAAATTTTTATATTTAGAATTAGTCAGCTGGACTCAGTTTAGATGATCCCAATTTTGTTGGCAACATCCAAAGCATCATAGTCAGGAGCCAGTCGAACATATGCTTTCTTCTCTCCATCAGGCCTGATCACGGTGTTGACCTTGGCCACATCAATGTTATAGAGCTTCACAGCCTGTTTAATCTGGTGTTTGTTGGCCTTGACATCCACAATGAACACAAGTGTATTGTTGTCTTCTATCTTCTTTTTTGTTGTTTTACTATTATTTTTTATTAATAACATTTCCAAACATGCACAGAAGTAGATGATTTTTTAAAAATTTTTTTACTTTTTTTTTTGTTACAGATGTTTCTCCTTTTTTACCCCATTGGCACCCCCCTCCCCATTCCCCCCGCCCCGTCCCCAGCTTTGTTGTCCATGTCCATTGGTTATGCATACATGCATATAAGTTCTGTGGTTTATCTCTTCTCACCCCCCACCCCCTCTTCTGAAGGATGTCAGTCTGTGCCCTACATCCATGTTTCTGAGCCTACCATATTCCTCAGACTGCTATGTTCATCATATTCTGTATATAAGTGAGATCATGTGGTTTTTGTCTTTTTCTGCTTGGCTTCTTTCACTTAGGATAATACTTTCCAGGTCTATCCATGTCGTCACAAAGGATAAGAGATCTTTCTTTCTTACAGCTGCATAGTACTCCATTGTGTAGATGTACCACTGCGTTTTTATCCATTCATCTACTGATGAACACTTGGGCAATTTTCAGATCATAGCTATTGTAAATAGTGCTGCTATGAAAAAGAGGGTACATATATTCTTTCTGATTGGTGTTTCAGGCTTCTTAGTGTATATTCCTAGAAGCGGGATCACTGGGTTAAATGGGAGTACAATTTTTAATTTTTTTGAGGTAACACCATATTGTTTTCCACACTGGCTGCACCAGTCTGCATTCCCACCAAAAGTTTACTAGAGTCCCCTTTTCTCCACACCCTCGCCAACACTTGTTGTTTGATGATTTGTTGATGGCGGCCATTCTGACAGGTGTGAGGTGATACCTCATTGTCGTTTTAACTTGCATCTCTCTGATGATTACTGATGTTGAGCATTTCTTCATATGTCGCCTGGCCATTTGTATGTCCTGTTTGGAGAGGTGTCTATTTAGTTCCTTTGCCCATTTTTTAATTGGGTTCCTTGTCTTGCTTTTGTTGAGTTGTATGAGCACTCTCTATATATTGGAAATTAACCCCTTATCTGATATATCATTGGCAATGATGTTCTCCCATAGAGTGGGTTGCCTTTCCATTTTGATGATTATATCTTTTGCTGTGCAGAAGCTTTTTAGTTTGATGTAGTCCCATGTGTTCATTTTCTCCTTGGTTTATGTTGCCTAAGGTGATGTATCAGTGAAAATTCTGCTGCATATGATGTCCAAAATTTTGATGCCTACATTTTCTTCTAGAATTTTTATGGATTCATGGGTCACACTTAAGTCTTTTATACATTTTGAGTTTATTTTTGTGTAGCGTGCTAGTTGATGGTCTAGTTTCATTTTTTTTTTGCATGTAGCTGTCCAATTTTCCCAACACCATTTATTAAAGAGGCTGTCCTTACTCCACTGTATGCTCTTGCCACCTTTGTCAAATATTAATTGAGCATATTGCCTTGAGTCCATTTCTGGGTTCTGAGTTCTGTTCCACTGGTCTATATGCCTGTTCTTGTGCCAGTACCAGGCTGTTTTGATTACAGTCACTTTGTAGTACAACCTGATATCTGGTATTGTGATCCCACCTACTTTGTCCTTCTTTTTCAAAATTGCTGTGGCTATTCAGGGACTCTTTTGGTTCCATATGAACTTTTGAATTATTTGTTCTAGTTCTGTGAAATATGTCATTTGTATTTTGATGGGGATTGCAATGAATCTATAGATTGCTTTGGGTAGTATGGACATTTTAATGATGTTAATTCTTCCAATCCATGAACAAGGTATGTGCTTCCACTTTTTTATATCTTCCTCTATTTCTTTTTTCAATGTCCTGGAGTTTTTTGCAAATAGGTCCTTTACTTCTTTGGTTAAGTTTATTTCTAGGTATCTTAATTTTTTTTACCGCGATGGTAAATGGGATTGTTTTTTCAGTTTCTTTTTCTGTGAGTTCATCATTGGTGTATACAAATGGCATTAATTTCTTGATGTTAATTTTGTATCCTGCTTCTTTTCCAAATTCATTTATTAAGTCTAGTAGATTTTTGATGGAGTCTTTAGGGTTTTCTATGTATAATATCATGTCATCTGCAAATAATGACAGTTTCATTTTTACCTTTCCAATTTGGATCCCTTTTATTTTTTCTTCATGTCTGAATGCTGTGGCTAAGACTTCCAGTACTATGTTAAATAAGTGTGGCAAAAGTGGACATCCCTGTCTTGTTCCTGTTCTTAAGGGAAATGTCCTTAGTTTTTGCCCATTGAGTATGATGTTGGCTGTAGGTCTTTCATATATGGCCTTTATTATGTCGTGATATGATCCCTCTATTCCCACATTGCTGAGCGTTTTTATCAGAAATGGATGCTGGATTTTGTCGAATGCTTTTTCAGCGTCTATTGATATGATCATGTGGTTTTTATTATTCACTTTGTTTATGTGGTGTATCACATTTACTGATTTGCGAATATTGTACCAGCCTTGCATTCCTGAGATGAATCCCACTTGGTCATGGTGGATAATTTTTTGGTGTATTGCTGGATCCGATTTGCTAGTATTTTGTTCAGGATTTTGGCGTCTATGTTCATCAGGGATATTGGCCTGTAGTTTTCTTTCTTTGTAGTGTCCTTTTCTGGTTTTGGAATTAGAATTATGCTGTCTTCATAAAATGAGTTTGAAAGTCTTCCTTCTTCTTGAATTTTTTGAAATAGTTTGAGGAGAATGGGTATTAGTTCTTCTTTGAATGTTCGGTAAAACTCCCCCGTGAAGCCATCCGGGCCTGGGCTTTTATTTGCTGGGAGAGTCTTGATTACATCTTCAATTTCTCTGTTGTTATTGGCCTGTTCAACTTTTCTATCTCTTCCTGATCTAGTTTTGGGAGACTATGTGTTTCTTGAAATTTGTCCATTTCGCTTAGATTGTCGAATTTGTTGCCATATAGTTGTTCATAGTAGTTGTTAACAATCTTTCGTATTTCTGTGGTGTCAGTTGTTATCTCTCCTCTTTCATTTCTGATTCTGTGTATTTGGGTTCTCTCTCTTTGTTTCCTGGTGAGTCTGGCTAAGGGTACATCAATCTTGTTTATCTTTTTGAAAAACATAGCTCTTTGTTTTATTGATTCTTTGAATTGTTTTTTTTTTTTTGGTCTCTATGTCATTTATTTCTGCTCTGATCTTAACTATTTCCTTCCTTCTACTTGCTCTGGGGTTTTCTTTTTCATTGCCCTCTAGTTCTTTAAGTTGTGAGGTTAGTGTATTAGATATTTTTCTTCTTTTTTGAGGTAGGCCTGTAATGCTATGAACTTCCCTCTCAGAACTGCTTTCGCTGCATCCGATAGATTTTGTGTTGTTGTGTCTTCATTTTCATTGGTTTCCAGCAAGTTTTTGATTTCTTCCTTGATCTCCTCAGTGACCCATTCATTGTTTAATAACATGCTATTTAGCTTCCATGTTTTCAAATGTCTTTGTATGTTCTTCTTGCAATTGATTTCTAGTTTCATGCCATTGTGATCTGAGAAGATGCTTGATATAATTTCAATCTTCTTGAACTTGTAGAGACTTAGTTTGTGCCCTAACCTGTGGTCTATGTTTGAGAATGTCCCATGTGCACTTGAGAAGAATGTGAATTCTGTAGTTTTGGGGTGTAGTTCTCTGTAGATATCTATTAAATCCATTTGGTCTAGTGCTTCATTTAGAGTCTCTGTTTCCTTGCTAATTTTTTGTCTAGAGGATCTATCCAGCGATGACAGTGGGGTGTTGAAGTCCCCTGCTATGATTATAT
The DNA here is from genome assembly GCF_014108415.1 of Molossus molossus. NCBI lineage: Eukaryota > Metazoa > Chordata > Mammalia > Chiroptera > Molossidae > Molossus > Molossus molossus. The sequence goes on along the minus strand of NW_023425355.1, from coordinate 90,637,079 downwards.
TGCTATCGATTTCTCCTTTGAAGTCCTCCAGAAGTTTTTAAATATATTTTGGTGCTCCTATATTGGGTGCATATATGTTTATCAAGGTCATATCTTCCTGTTGGATAGATCCTTTCAATATTATGTAGTGGCCTTCTTTGTCTCTAATTATGGCCTTCATTCTGAAATCTATTTCATCAGATATGAGTATTGCTACCCCAGGTTTTTTTCCTTTCCCTTTGCTTGGAAGATTTTTTTCCATCCCTTCACTTTCAATCTATGTGAGTCTTTTGTTGTGAGGTGGGTCTCTTGTAAACAACATATAGATGAGTCATGGTTTCTTATCCAATCAGCTACTCTGTGTCTTTTTATGGGAGCATTCAATCAATTTACATTTCAGGTGATTATTGATATGTACTTATTTATTGCCATTTTTGTTTAGTGTGGTTCTATTTTTCTTCCCATTTCCCCTGCTAATTACAGCAGTCCTTTTAACATTTCTTGCAGTGCTGGTTTGGTGTTAATGTATTCCCTTAGCCTTTTTTTTTGTCTGGGAAGCTCTGTATTTGTCCTTCTAGTTTGAATGATAGCCTTGCTGGGTAGAGTAGTCTTGGATTCAGATCCTTGTTTTTCATGACCTTGATTACTTCATGCCATTCCCTTCTGGCCTGTAGTGTTTCTTGTGAAAAGTCAGCTGAGAGCCTTATCTGGTTTCCTTTGTAGGTAACCTGTTGCTTATCTCTTGCTGCTTTTAGAATTCTCTCTTTGTCTTTAATTTTTAGCACTTTGATTACTATGTGTCTTGGTGTGGGCCTGTTTGGGTTCTTCTTACTTGGGGCTCTCTGTGCTTTTGAACTTGAATGCCTTCTCCCTTTACCAAATTAGGGATGTTTTCTGTCACTATTTCTTTGATTATATTGTCTAACCCTTTCTTATTTTCTTCTTCTTTGGGGAATCCTATGATGTAAATGTTATTCCGTTTCCAGTTGTTCCACAGTTCTCTTAAGCTGTTTTCCTGTTTTTTTAAATAGTTTTTTCCTTTTGGTTTTCTGATTGGTTGATTTTTTTTAGCCTGTCTTCTAATTCACTGATCTGGTCCTCAGCTTCCCCTATTCTGCCTTTTAGACCTTCCAATGTGTTTTTTATTTCTGATATGTCATTCTTCATTTCTTCTTGTTGGTTTTTAATTTCCAACTGGTTGATTTCCAACATTTCTATTTCTTTACTCTTGGTGCTCATATCCTTACACATGCTGTTGAGCTTCCTCAACATCATGGCTCTAACTTCTAGTTCTGTTAACTTGCTTAACTGCACCTTGTTTATCTCATCTTCCGTAGAGGTCTCATGTTCTTTCATTTGGCTTTTGTTTCTGTTTTTCACCATTTTGGCTATCACAGTGGGCTTTGGAGTCTGTCAAATTTTCCCTGTGGGTGTTGGTGTTCTGCTGTTTGTGGCTCCCTCTCCTGGGTTTGGATGTGCCAGGGATGACCCATTTTATTTTTATTTTTATTTTTTATTTTTTTATCCTCACCCGAGGACATTTTTCGATATTTTGTTCAGATAGAGTGAGAGGGAGAGAGAGAGAGAGAAACATTGATGTGAAAGCGACACATCGAGTGGTTGCCACCCACACGACCCCACCAGGGCTGGGGACAAACTGCAACCGAGGTATGTGCCCTTAGCAGGAACCCAACCCGGGTCTCTCCAGACCGCAGGCCAACGCTCTAACCGCTGAGCCAAACCGGCCAGGGCGGGATGACCCATTTTAAACACCACTGTCAAGTCTTAGCTTTTCTGGTTAGTGTTGCTAGCCCAGGGAATAGTAGTTATCCTCTAGCTTTTATTTTTGCCTGGAGGCTATTAGTAGAGGTCACCTGAAGACCCTTGGTTCCTGAGTTGCCTGTAAAACTCCCTCAGGTGTTCTGTGTAAGAGGATTTCCTGAGGGTTGGGCAGCTTCTGGTTGTTAATGGGCCTCAATTAGCATTTCAATGGCCACCAGTTGTGGTTGAATTTCTGAGGGAGGAGCCGCCACCTCTCCCCAGGGCCCTGGGAAGGAGTAAAATGACCACAGTCTTGCGTGGCTGCACTCAGAGAAAGCTCTTAGCACCCTCCAAAACCCGAGTGTCCCCACACAGTTCCAGTCCAGTCTGCCTTCCCTCTGCCGGAGCCCAAGGTGAGTGGCTGCTGCCAATTTAGCCTCTGTCTAGACTCTGCGACGTGGGGCCGCTTGGGACTTTTAACCTGAGAGTTCTGCTTCCAGCCGTGGGCGACTGTGGCTTTGGCACCAGCCAAGGGCGTTGCACTCTGCAGAAGCCCCAGGACTCAGCCGTGGTAGCGGACACTGCCGAGGTGGCAGCAGCTTTCAGCAGAGTCCCCTGGTCCCAGCGTATCCGTGCGGCACCAGACGAGGTCTTAGCACGCAGAGTTCACAGGACTCAGCCGGGGTCGCAGCCAAGGCAGCAGCAGCAGCTTCCCCTGAAGTCCCCTGGTCCCTGCCCAGGCCACTGCGGACCGTGGGCTCCCGGTCCCCTCTTGCGTTCTCGGAAGCCTACCAGGATTGAGTCGGTGTCCCTGGTTATGTTGTCCTCCAAGGTGTCTTTCGTTTGCCCCTTCCTGAAGAGTTGCCTTTATTTTCGTTGTAAATCCAGTTTGGTCCTGGGAGATGGTCTGTGTAGCTCCATTCACTCTGCTGCCATTTTTCCTCTCTCCAGACTGTTGATGTGAGTGATGTAGTTGCTTGGGATCCACCCTTGGCCATTTTGGGTTTGGGCTTCACACCATTCCCCATTGTGATTGTAGCCTAAGACCCAGAGCTTTTCACCATTAGTTTTGCTTTGAGTGTTATCCCCACTGGCCACAAAATCATGTAGTGCAACGAAAAGGTTGTGGTCATTTTCACTGGGACCAGCGAGAAGGTTTTTTTTTGGAGTTCCAACGAGCTGCTTCACTCAGACCCTGGGGCTTGAAGTCAGATGTTATTGGAGTTTGGGGGGCTTCATGTTCCACAAACACATTGCAGTGTGGACCCCCGTGCCTGGATGATTCCTTCTTCCCTGCTCCTTTGATAAAGTGCAGGGCAGGCAGACTTGGCATTCTTTGGTCCCCAAGAACTTTTCCAGGCTGCTGCTCCATAAAATAAGGATAAGTACCTCTTTCCAGAAGAGGGTCCAAGATCTTTCAGAATGGTCAGTGAGCTCAGAAAGATCACGGTACATGTATATGCGGGAATTCACATTCATCTCAATGCACAAGTCAGTAACTGAAGTTAATCACAAAAGACACCTTCCATAACAAAAGAAAGGAGTTTTCAAAATGACACATGTAAACAGAAAGTCTGGTTATTTTCACAGTTTATCCATTTGGAGTAATTGCAATGCTACCCAAAAGTTTCTTGACTTGACATGTCTATTAATGGCTGAATAACAATTTCTTTCAAGGAGAAAAACCTAAACAGAAATATTCACAGGAGATTCTGTAAAAGGGTCAGTAACACTCAAGTCATCTTGATGATTCCCACATATAAATTAAATGTTGGTTGTCTTTGTATGTTTCTCCAGAACTTCCCCACCCGATAGTTTCTTCATCTTCAAACAAATTTCCTGCCGAACTAACTATCACTGCTTCTTTTCTAACCCGCTCTATGGAAAGGGTCACAAGTCACCCACACTTCAGCGACAGCTCGCCCTCGACTCAGACTAGAAGGAATGCATTGCCAGCACTTTAAAAAAAAATCCAATAACTCTTTTAATCATACAACCAGATCCAATGTAAATACTACTGTCCCCATTTCATAGATAAGGAAACTGAGATGCAAAGTGTTTTTTAAATTAATTAATTAATTAATTATTGTTACAGATGTTTCTTCTTTTCCTCCCACTAAAACCTCCTTTCCCTCCCTCCCTGCCCTGTCCCCAGCTTTGTTGTCCATGTCCATTGTTCATGCATACATGCATATAAGTTCTGTGGTTTATCTCTCCCCCACCACCCCATCTTCTGAAGATTGTCAGTCTGTATCCAACTTACACGACTCTGGAACTACCCCATTCCTCAGACTGTTATGTTCATTATATTCCACAAATAAGTGAGATCATATGATACTTGTCTTTCTCTGTTTGGCTTGTTATGCTTAGGATAATACTTTCCAGATCCCTCCATGTCATCTCAAAGGATAAGAGATCTTTCCTTCTTTTAAAAATTCATTTATTTGTAATTAATTAATTTATATTTGTTACAGACGTTTTCTCTTTTTCACCCAATGATTCCCCCCTCCCCTTCCCTCCTCACCCGTCCCCACCTTTGTTGTCCATGTTCATCGTTCATACATACATGCGTATAAGTTCTGTGGTTTATCTCCCCAACCCCCTCTTCAGGAAATTGTCAGTCTGTACCTCGCTTCCACGTCTCTGGGACTCCCTCGTTCCTTAGACTGTTATATTCGTTATATTCCACAAATAAGTGATATTCCACAAATAGGTGAGATCATGTGATATTTGTCTTTATCTGCTTGGCTTGTTTAGCTTAGGATAATACTTTCCAGGTCCCTCCATGTAGTCTCAAAGGATAAGAGATCTTTCTTTCTTACAGTTGCATAGTACTCCATTGTGTATATGTACCACAACTTTTTTATCCATTCGTCTACTGATCTCTGCCCATTTTTTAATTGGGTTCTTTGTCTTCCTTTGTTGAGTTGTTTGGGCACTCTATATATATTGGAAATTAACCCCTTATCTGATATATCATTGACAATTATGCTCTCTCATACAGTGGGTTGCCTTTCCATTTTGATGATTGTATCTTTTGCTGTGCAGAAGCTTTTGAGTTTGATGTAGTCCCATGTGTTCATTTTCTCCTTTGTTTCTATTGCCTTAGGTGATGTATCAGTGAAAATTCTGTTGTGTATGATGTCTGAAATTTTGTTGCCTACAGTTTCTTCTAGGATTTTCATGGATTCATGAGTCACATTTAAGTCTTATCCATTTTGAGTTTATTCTTGTGTATGGTATAAGTTGATGGTCTAGTTTCATTTTTTTACATGTAGCTGTCCAATTTTCTCAACACCATTTATTAAAGAGGCTGTCTTTACTCCACTGTATGCTCTTGCCACCTTTGTCAAATATTAATTGAGCATATTGCCTTGAGTCTATTTCTGGGTTCTCTGTTCTGTTCCATTGATCTATGTGTCTGTTCTTGTGCCGGTACCAGGCTGTTTTGATTACAGTGGCTTTGTAGTATAACCTGAAATCTGGTAATGTAATCTCTCCAACTTTGTTCTTCTTTTTAAGATTGTTGTGGCTATTGGAGCTCTTTTTTGGTTCCATATAAACTTTTGAAGTATGTATTCTAGTTCTGTGAAGTATGTCTTTGGTATTTTGATGGGTATTGCATTGAATCTATAGATTGCCTTGGGTAGTATGGACATTTTAATGATGTTGATTCTTCCAATCCATGAACAGGGTATGTACTTCCACTTTTTTATATCTTACTTTATTTCTTTTTTTAAATGACCTATAGCTTTCTGTGAATAGGTCCTTTATTTCTTTGATTAAGTTTATTCCTAGGTATCTTTTTTTTTTGCTGCGACCTTAAATGAGATTTTTTTGTTTTAGTTTCTCTTTTGGTGACTTCATCATTGGTGTATGATTGCCGTCCAGTTCTTGATATAAATTTTTATCCTGCTACTTTTCCAAATTTATTTATTAAGTCTAGTAAATTTTTGATGGAGTCTTTGGTGTTTTGTATGTATAGTATCATGTCATCTGTGAATAATGACAGTTTCACTTCCTCCTTTCCAATTTGGATCCCTTTTATTGTTTTTTCCTGTCTGATTGCTGTGGCTAAGACTTCCAGTACTATGTTAAATAAGAGTGGAGAACGTGGGCATTCTTGCCTTGTTTCTGTTCTTAAGGGAAATGCCCATTGAATATGATGTTGGCTGTAGGTCTTTCATATAATGCCTTTATTATGTTTAGATATGATCCCTCTATTCCTAGATTGCTGAGCATTTTGATCAGAAATGGGTGCTGTATTTTGTCGAATGCTTTTTCAGCATCTATTGATATGATCATATAATTTTTACCTTTCATTTTGTTTATGTGGTGTATCACATTTATTGATTTATGAATTGTACCAACCTTGCATCCCTGAGATGAATCCCATTTGGTCATGGCGAATAATTTTTTTGATATATTGCTGGATTCAATTTGCTAGTATTTTGTTCAAGATTTTGGCATCTGTGTTCATCAGGGATTTTGGTCTGTAGTTTTTTTCTATGTAGTGTCTTTTTCTGGTTTTGGAATTAGAATTATGCTGGCCTCATAGAACATGTTTGGAAGTCTTCCTTTTTGAATTTTTGGAAATATTTTGAGGAGAATGGGTATTAGTTCTTCTTTGAATGTTCAGTAAAATACTCTTGTGAAGCTGACCCGGCCTGGGCTTTTGTTTGCCGGGAGAGTCTTGATTACATCTTCAATTTCTTCTGTTGTTATTGGTCTGTTCAAGTTTATATCTCTTTTCGGTTCAGTTTTGGGAGACTGTGTGCTTCTAGATATTGGTCCATTTCACCTAGATTGTTGAATTTGTTGCCGTATAATTGTTCATAATATTTGTTAATAATCCATTGTATTTCTGTGGTGTCAGTTATTATTTCTCCGCTTTTATTTCTGATTTTGTGTATTTGGGTTCTCTCTCTTTGTTTCTTGGTGAGTCTATCTAAGGGTCCATCAATCTTGTTTATCTTTTCAAAAAACCAGCTCTTTGTTTCATTGATCCTTTGAATTGTTTTTTTTTGGATTCTACGTCGTTTATTTTTGCTCTGATCTTTACAATTTCCTTTCTTCTACTTTCTCGGTGTTTGCTTTTTGTTTGCTTTCTAGTTCTTTAAGTTGTGAGGTTAGATATTCTGTGATAAATTTTTCTTGCTTCTTGAGGTAGGCCTGTATTGCTATGAACTTCCCTCTCAGAACTGCTTTCCCCGCATCCTATAGATTTTGTGTTGTGTGTCCATTTTCACTGGTTTCCAGGAAGTTATCAATTTCTGCCTTGATCTCCATGGTAACCCATTCATTGTTCAATAACATGCTGTTTAGCCTCCTTGTTTTCAAATGTCTTTGCATGTTCTTGTTGCAGTTGATTTCTAGTTTCATGCCATTGTGATCTGAGAAGATGCTTGATATAAATTCAATCTTCTTGAATTTGTAGAGACTTAGTTTGTGTCCTAACATGTGGTCTATCTTTGAGAATGTTTCATGTGCTCTTGAGAAGCATGTGAATTCTGCAGTTTTGGGGTGTAATTCTTTGTAGATATCTATTAAATCCATTTGATCTAGCACTTCATTTAGAGTCTGTGCATTGTTGTTAATTTTTTGTCTAGAAGATCTACCCAGGAATGTCAGCGGGGTATTGAAGTCCCCTGCTATGATTGTATTGCTGTCAATTTCTTCATTGAAGTCCTCCAAAAAGTTTTTAATATATGTTGGTGTTCCTATATTGGGTGCATATATGTTTACCAAGGTTATATCTTCCTGTTGGATAGATCCTTTCAATATTATGTTGTGGCCTTCTTTTTTTCTAGTTATGGCCTTCATTTTGAAATCCACTTTATCAGTTGTGAGTATTGCTACCTCAGCTTATTTTTGCTTTTAGTTTCCTGGAAAGATTTTTTTTCATCCCTTTACTTTCAACCTACGTGATTATTTTGTTGTTAGGTGGGTTTCTTGTAAACAACATATATGTGAGCCATGCTGTCTTATTCAGTCAGGTACCCTGTATCTTTTTATCGGAACATTCAAACCATTCACATTTTAGGTGATAATTGATATATACTTATTTATTGCCATTTTTGTTTAGTGTGGTTCTATTTTTCTTCCTATTTCTTCTACTAATTACAGCAGTCCTTTTAGCATATGTTGCAGTGCTGGTTTGGTGTTAATATATTCCCTTAGCCTTTTTTTTTTTTTTTTTTAAATCTGGAAAGCTCTCTGTTTGACCTTACATTTTTTTTTTTTATTCTCACCCGAGGACGTTTTTCCATTTTTTGTACAGATAGAGTGGGAGGGAGAGAGAGGAAGAGAGAGAGAGAGAGAGAAACATCGACGTGAAGGGACACATCGAGTGGCTGCCACCCGCATGACCAACCAGGGCCGGGGACAAACTGCAACCGAAGTACATGCCCTTAGCGGGAACCGAACCCGGGTCTCTCCGGACCGCAGGCCGACACTCTAACCGCTGAGCCAAACCGGCCAGGGCTGACCTTACATTTTGAATAATAGCCTTGCTGGATAGAATAGTCTTGGAATCAGATCCTTGTGTTTCATGACTTGATTAGTTCATGCCATTTCCTTCTGGCATGTAGTGTTACTGTTGAGAAATCAACTGAGAGCCTTATGAAGTGTCCTTTGTAGGTAACCTGTTGCTTTTCTCTTGCTGCCTTTAGGATTGTCTCTTTGTCTTTAATTTTTTTCATTTTAATTAGTATGTGTCTTGGTGTGGGCCTGTTTGGGTTCTTCTTACTTGAGGGCTCTCTGTGCCTCTTGAAGTTTAATGCCTTCTTCCTTCAGCAAGTTAGGAAAGTTTTCTGTCATTATTTCTTCAAATATATTCTCTAACACTTGCTCATTTTCTTCCTCTTTGGCGACTCCTATGATGCAAATATTATTACATTTCCAGTTGTCCCACAATTCTCTTAAGCTGTCTTCCTGTTTTTTAATCGTTTTTTCCTTTTGGTTTTCTGATTGGTTGATTTTTTTCTACTGTGTCTTCTAATTCACTGATTGGGTCCTCAGCTTCCTCTACTCTGCTGTTTAGTCCTTCCAATGTGTTCTTAATTTCTGCTGTGTCATTCTTCATTTCCATTTGGTTAGTTTTCAATGTTTCTATATCTTTACTCATGGTGCTGATGTCCTTACTCATGCTGTTGAGTTTCCTCAAGATCATGGCTCTGAACTCTTTCTCTGATAATTTGCTTAGCTGCATCTCATTGATCTCAACCTCGATAGAGGTCTTTTGTTTTTTCATTTGGGATTTGTTTCTTTGTTTCACCATTTTGGCTATCTCAGTGGGTTTTGGAGCCTGCCAAATTTTCCCTGTGGGTGTTGGTGTTCTGCTGATTGTGGCTCCCTCTACTGGGTTCAGATGAGCCTATGTGGGCCCATGTTCAACACCACTGTCAAGTCTTACTTTCCTGGGTAGATTTGCAAGCCCAGGGAACACTCTGTTGTACTCCAGCTTTTTTTGGTGTCTTAGTCACAGTTACTCAGTGCCTTGTAATGTAGCCTTAGTGTTCTGCCTAAGAGGATTTCCAGAAGCTGGGATAGATGCTGGTTATTAATGAGCCTCAATATGCATTTCTTTGTCTCACCAGGGAAAGTCTGAATCTCCGAGGAGGGGTGCTGCTGCTTTTTTCCACAGCTTCCAGAAGGAGCACACTGGCCACCATCCTTTGTGACCGCAACTCAGCAAAAACTCTTAGTGCCCTCCAGATCCCAGGCGTCCCCACAGAGTTCAAACCCAGTCTGCCCTCCCTTTGCCGTAGCTCCCAGGTGAGTGGCTGTGGGTATTTTAGAGCTCTGGCCTGGCTCTCTGGGCTGTGGAGCGGGCTTGGTCTTTATTCCTCAAGGGCTATGCTCACAGCTAAGACTGCTGCTGTTCGTGGGCTTCCAGCCCTCCACCCTCTCATGCCTTCGCAGATTCTACCAGTGTCCCTGGTTATATGGTCCTGTCCTGCTGCTTTTCTGTTGCTTTTTTCTGAAGATTTGTCTTTATTTTAGTTTTAATTCCCGTTTGGTCCTGGGAGATTGTCTGTGGGGCTTCTATTCACTCTGCCTCCCTTTTCACATTCTCTAAGCCTACCTTATGAACAGCTGGGTTGCACAGGCTTTTGGTGACCCTGCACCCTGCAGGTCCCACAGGTAACTGGATCGCACAGTCCCTCTGAAGACCTGCCTCTATGCCTATGTTATGGGCTGCTTGGTCGCACAGGCCTCTCTGGTGCTTCAGCTCCCCACAAGTCTCATGGGTAACTGGATCATACAGTTTCTGCTGGGTTTCACATCCCTCTCTAGTGCCCCTGCACCCTACAGTTCCCCTGGGTGGGCAGCTAGATAGCATCAGTCTCTCTTGGGTTCTTGCTTCCCACTACTCTTGTGAGCTGCTGAACAGCACAGACCTCTGTGGAGCCCCAGGTCCTGTCGCTGGCGGCTGGGGAGTGCTGCTGCCCTGTGGGGCTCAACTCCTGCTCAGCTTTTGCTGTAGTGATGGGGATGGGTCTCAGCTGCTAGTCTGTGCTTCTCTTGCCTGGGGATGGATGTCTGCTTTCCAGCCTCTGTTGCTGGTGGTATATCTCGACTCTGATTGGGTTTCTACTATGGGGGATGTTGCTGGGCTCTGGGCAGTCTGTGGCTTCTGCGACCAGCACCTTAGCAGCTCCACTACTGTGCACTGGTGTGTGTTGACACAGATTGTCTACTATTCCGATGTCGCCAGGTGTGCTGGTGGGCTCAGGTTGCTGGGCCCTAGCTGCTCTCACTGCCTCCTTCCAGGGGAGACCCTCGACATAAATTTTCAAGTAGCTATGTAATACATTGGTTCAAATGAAAAGACAACTTATAAAATCATATAATATGGGATTTATTTCATTCATACTTATTGTTATATATTTGTGTTTTTATTTGTATGGAGTAGGACCCCAGAAATAAAATTGTTAAATTGAAATTTATGTGAATTCTTCATTTCAATGATGTTACATGATTGCATGGCAAATAAATTTAATACTTCACATTTTCCTATGTAAATGTATGAGATAACTGTTATCTTCCACCACCCTTCAACAATATTTAATCTCTTAAAGTGATATTGCCTTAAAATTAAGATACCTAGGAGTACACTTAAGCAAAGAACTAAAGGACTTGTTCACAGAAAGCTACAGGACATTGAAAAAACAAATAGAGAAAGATATATTAAAGTGGAAGCATGTACTTTGTTCATGGATTGGAAGAATTAACATCATTAAAATGCCCATACTACCCAAAGTAATCTATAATTCAATGCAATCCTCATTAAAATGCCCATGACATACTTCACAGAACTAGAACAAATACTGCAAAAGTTTTTCTTGTTTCTTGAGGTAGGGCTCTAGTCCTATGAACTTCCCTCTCAGAACTGCTTTCACTGCATCCATTAGATATTGTGTTGTTGTGTGTTCATTTTCATTGGACTCCAGGAAGTTTTTAATTTCTTCCTTGATTTCCTCGGTAACCCATTCATTGTTCAATAACATACTATTTAGCCTCCATATGTTCAAATGTCTTTGCATGTTCTTGTTGTAATTGATTTCTAGTTTCATGCTATTGTGATCTGAAAAGATGCTTGATATAGTTTCAATCTACTTGAATTGTAGAGACTTAGTTTGTGTCCTAACATGTGGTCCATATTTGAGAATGTCCCACGTACACTTGAGAAGAATGTGAATTCTGCACTTTTGGGGTGTAATTATCTGTAGATATCTATTAAATCCATGTACTTTAGTGCATCACTTATAGACTGTGTTTCCTTGTTAATTTTTTATCTAGCAGATTTATCCAGTAATGTCAGGGGGTGTTGAAGTCCCCTGGTATGAGTGTATCGCTGTTGATTTTTTTTGAAGTCCTGCAAAAGATTTTTAATATATGTTGGTGCTCCTATATTGGTTACATATATGTTTACCAAGGTTATATCTTCCTGTTGGATAGATCCATTCAATATTATGTAGTGGCCTTGTTTTTCTATAGTTGTGGTCTTCATTTTGAAATCTATTTCATCAGATATGAAAATTGCTACCCCAGCTTTTTATCCCTTTCCGTTTACTTGGAAGATTTTTTTATTTTATTTTTTTATTAATTAATTTTTGTTACAGATGTTTTTCCTTTCTCCCCCACTGATTCCCCCCCTCACCCTCCCTCCCTGCCCTGTCCCCAGCTTTGTTGTCCATGCCCATTGTTCATGCATGCATGCATATAAGTTCTGTGGTTTATCTCTCTCCCACCACCCTCTCTTCTGGGGATTGTCAGTCTGTACACCACTTCCAGGTCTCTAGGACTACCCCATTACTCAGTCTGTTATGTTCATTATATTCCACAAATAAGTGAGATCATATGATACTTGTCTTTCTATGATTGGCTTGTTTCACTTAGGTTGATACTTTCCAGGTCCCTCCATGTAGTCACAAAGGACAAGAGATCTTTCTTTCTTACAGCTGCGTAGTACTCCATTCTGTATATGTACCACAGCTTTTTTATCCATTCATCTACAGATGGACACTTGGGCTGTTTTAAAATCTTGGCTAATGAAAATAGTGCTGCTACAAACATGGGGGTACATATATTCTTTCTTATTGGTGTTTCAGGTTTCTTAGGGTATATTCCTATAAGTGGGATCACTGGGTCAAATGGAAGTTCAATTTTTAATTTTTTGAGGTAACACCATATTGTATTCCATAGTGGCTGCACCAGTCTGCATTCCCACCAGCAGTGTACTACAGTCCTCTTTCATCCACACCCTCACCAGCACTTGTTGTTTGATGATTTGTTGATGGCGGCCATTCTGACAGGTGTGAGGTGATACCTCATTGTTGTTTTAATTTGTATCTCTCTGATGATTAGTGATGATGAGCATTTCTTCATATGTCTCTTAGCCATTTGAATGTCCTGTTTGGAGAGGTGTCTATTTAGTTTCTCTGGCCATTTTTTAATTGGGTTCCTTGTCTTCCTTTTGTGGAGTTGTATGAGCACTCTATATATATTGGAAATTAACCCCTTATCTGATATATCATTGGCAATGATGCTCTCCCATACCGTGGGTAGCCTTTCCGTTTTGATGATTGGATCTTTCGCTGTGGAGAAGCTTTTGAGTTTGATGTAGTCCCATGTGTTCATTTTCTCCTTTGTTTCTATTGTCTTAGGTAATGTATCAGTGAAAATTCTGCTGCGAATGATGTCTGAAATTATGATGCCTACAGTTTCTTCTAGGATTTTTATGGATTCATGAGTCACATTTAAGTATTTCTTGGATTTTGAGTTTATTCTTGTGTAGGGTGTAAGTTGATGGTCTAGTTTCATTTTTCTGCATGTAGCTGTCCAATTTTCCCAGCACCATTTATTAAAGAGGCTGTCCTTACTCCACTCTATGTTCTTGCCACCTTTGTCAAATATTAATTGAACATATTGTCCTGGGTCCATTTCTGGGCTCTCTGTTCTGTTCCACTGGTTTATATGCCTGCTCTTGTGCAAGTACCAGGCTGTTTTGATGACAGTGGCTTTGTGGTATAACCTGAAATCTGGTAATGTGATCCCTCCAACTTTGGTTTTCTTTTTCAAGATTGTTGTGGCTATTTGAGGCCTTTTATGGTTCCATATGAACTTCTGGAGTACTTGTTCTAATTCTGTGAAGTATGCTGTTGGTATTTTGATGGGAATTGCATTGAATCTATAGATTGCTTTGGGTAGTATGGACATTTTAATGATGTTAATTTTTCCAATCCACAAACAGGGTATGTGCTTCCACTTTTTTATATCTTCCTCTATTTCTTTTTTTAATGTCCAGTAGTTTTCTATTAATAGATCCTTTATTTCTTTGGTTAAGTTTATCCCTAGGTATCTTAATTTTTTTGCTGCAATGGTAAATGGGATTGTTTTCTTAGTTTCTCTTTCTGTGAGCTCATCATTGGTGTATAAGAATGCCACCATATGTTTCTTAGCCATCTGTATGTCTTGTTTGCAGAGGTGTTTATTTAGTTCAGAGAGATGCAAATTAAAACAACAATGAGGTATCAACTCACACCTGTCAGAATGGCCGCCATCAACAAATCAACAAACAACAAGTGTTGGCGAGGGTGTGGAGAAAAGGGGACTCTTGTGCACTGCTGGTGGGAATGCAGACTGCTTCAGCCACCATGGAAAACAATAGGGTGTTACCTGAAAAATTAAAAATTGAACTTCCATTTGACCCAGTGATCCCACTTCTAGGAATATACCCTAAGAAGCCCGAAACACCAATCAGAAAGAATATATGTACCCCCATGTTTGTAGCAGCACTATTTACAATAGCTAAGATCTGGAAACAGCCCAAGTGCCCATCAGTAGACGAATGGATAAAAAAGCTGTGGTACATATACACAATGGAGTACTATGCAGCTGTAAGAAAGAAGGATCTCTTATCCTTTGAGACTACATGGCGGGACCTGGAAAGTATCTTCCTAAGTGAAACAAGCCAAACAGAGAAAGACAAGTTTCATATGATCTCACTTATTTGTGGAATATAATGAACATAACAGTCTAAGGAATGGGGTAGCCCAAGAGACGCGTAATTGGGATACAGACTGATAATCCCCTAAAGAGGGGGATGGTGGGCGAGAGAAAAACCACAGAACTTATATGCATGTATGCATGAACAGTGGACCTGTACAACAAACTGGGGAAAGGGCAGGGAGGAAGGGGGAGGGGGAAATCAGTGGGGGAAAAAGGAAAAACATCTGTAACAAAAATTAATTAAGAAAAAAAAGAATGCCACCAATTTCTTGATGTTAATTTTGTATCCTGCTACTTTGCCAAATTCATTTATTAAGTCTACTAGATTTTTGATGGAGTCTTTAGGGTTTTCTATATATAATATTATGTCATCTGCAAATAATGACGGTTTCACTTTCTTCTTTTCAATTTAGATCCCTTTTATTTTTTCCTCATGTCTGATTGCTGGGGCTAAAACATCCAGTACTATGTTAAATAAGATTAGTGAAAGTAGACATCCCTGTGTTGTTCCTCTTCTTAATGGAAATGATATTATTTTCTGCCCATTGAGTATGATGTTGGCTGTAGGTCTTTCATATATGGCCTTTATTATGTCGAGATATGATCCCTCTATTTCCATATTGCTGAGCATTTTTATCAGAAATGGATGCTGGATTTTGTTGAATGCTTTTTCAGCATCTATTGATATGATCATGTGGTTTTTATTTTTCATTTTGTTTATGTGGTGTATCACATTTATTGATTTGCGAATATGGTACCAGCCTTGCATCCCTGGAATGAATCCCACTTGGTAATGGGGAATAATTTTTTTAATGTATTGCTGGATCCGATTTGCTAGTATTTTGTTCAGGATTTTGGCATCTATGTTCATCAGGGATATTGGCCTGTAGTTTTCTTTCTTTGTAGTGTCTTTTTCTGCTTTTGCAATTAGAATTATGCTGGCCTCATAGAACATGTTTGGAAGTCTTCCTTCTTCTTGAATTTTTAGAAATAATTTGTGGAGAATGGGTGTTAGTTCTTTTTTGAATGTTCGGTAAAACTCCCCGGGGAAGCCATCTAGGCCTGGGCATCTGTTTGGTGGGAGAGTCTTGATTACCTCTTCAATTTCCTTAGTTGTTATTGGTCTGTTCAAGTTTTATATGTCTTCCCGGTCCAGTTTTGGGAGACTGTGTGTTTCTAGAAATTTGTCCATTTCTCTTGTATTGTCGAATTTGTTGCCATATAATTGTTCATAGTAGTTGTTAACGATCTTTTGTATTTGTGTGGTGTCGGTTGTTACCACTCCTCTTTTATTTCTGGTTTTGTGTTTGGGTTCTCTCTCTTTGTTTCTTAGTGAGTCTAGCTAAGGGTCCTTCAATCTTGTTTATCTTTTCAAAAACCAGCTCTTTGTTTCGTTGATCCTTTGAATTGTTCTTTTGGTCTCTATGTCATTTATTTCTGCTCTGATCTTTACTATTTCCTTCCTTCTACTTGCTCTGGGGGTTTCTTTTTGTTTGCTTTCTAATTCTTTAAGTTGTGAGGTTAGACAGTCAATTAGAAATTTTTCTTGTTTCTTGAGGTAGGCCTGTAGTGCTATAAACTTCCCTCTCAGAACTGCTTTCGCTGCATCTTATAGATTTTGGGTTTTTGTGTGTTCATTTTCATTGGTTTCCAGGAAGTGTTTAATTTCCTCCTTGATCTCCTTGGTAACCCATTCATTATTTAATAACATGCTATTTAGCCTCAATGTGTTGAAATGTCCTTTCATGTTCTTGTTGCAGTTGATTTCTAGTTTTATGCCATTGTGATCTGAGAAGATGCTTGATATGATTTCAATCTTCTTGAACTTGTAGAGATTTAGTTTGTGTCCTATCATGTGGTCTATCTTTGAGAATGTCCCATGTGCACTTGAGAAGAATGTGAATTCTATAGTTTTGGGGTGTAATTCTCTGTAGATATCTATTAAATCCATTTGGTCTAGTGCTTCATTTAGAGTCTCTGTTTCCTTGCTAATATTTTGTCTAGAGGATCTATCCAGTGATGTCAGCGGAGTGTTGAAGTCCCCTGTTATGATTGTATTGCTGTCGATTTCTCCTTGAAAGTCCTCCAGAAGATTTTTAATATATTTTGGTGCTCCTATATTGGGTGCATATATGTTTATCAAGGTTATATCTTCCTGTTGGATAGACCCTATCAATATTATGTAGTGGTCTTCCTTGTCTCTAGTTATGGACTTCATTTTGAAGTCTATTTTATCAGATATGAGTATTGCTACCCCAGCTTTTTTTTGCTTTTCATTTGTTTGGAAAAGTTTTTCCCATTCCTTCACTTTCAACCTGTGTGAGTTTTTTGTTGTGAGGTGGATCTCTTGTGAACGACATATAGATGAGTCATGCTTTCTTATCCAATCAGCTACTCTGTGTCTTTTTATGGGACCATTCAATCCATTTACATTTAAGGTGCTTATTGATATGTACTTATTTATTGCCATTTTTGTTTAGTGTGGTTCTATTTTTCTTCCTATTTCTTCTACTAATTACAGCAGTCCTTTTAACATTTTTTTACAGTGCTGGTTTGGTGTTAATGTATTCCCCTAGCCTTTTTTTTTTTGGTCTGGAAAGCTCTTTATTTGACCTTCTGTTTTGAATGATAGCCTTTCTGGGTAAAGTAGTCTTGGATTCAGATCCTTGTTTTTCATGACCTTGATTTCTTCATGCCATTCCTTCTGGCCTGTAGTGTTTCTTGTGAGAAGTCAGTTGAGACCCTTATCTGGTTTCCTTTGTAGGTAACCTGTTGCTTATCTCTTGCTGCTTTTAGAATTCTCTCTTTGTCTTTAATTTTTGGTTTTTGATTACTATGTGTCTTGGTGTGGGCCTGTTTGGGTTCTTCTTACTTGGGGCTCTCTGTGCTTCTTGAACTTGAATGCCTTCTTCCCTCACCAAATTAGGTGTCACTATTTCTTTTGTCACTATTTCTTCAAATATATTCCTGTCACTATTTCTTCAAATATATTCTGTCACTATTTCTTCAAATATATTCTCTAACCCTTGCTCATTTTCTTCTTCTTTGGTGACTCCTATGATGCGAATATTGTTACATTTCCAGTTGTCCCACACTTCTCTTAAGCTGTCTTCCTGTTTTTTAATCGTTTTTTCCTTTTGGTTTTCTGATTGGTTGATTTTTTTCTACCCTGTCTTCTAATTCACTGATCCAGTCCCCAGCTTCCCCTACTCTGCTTTTTACACCTTCCAATTGTTTTCCATTTCTGATATGTCATTCTTCATTTCTTCTTGTTGGTTTTTAATTTCCAACTGGTTGATTTCCAACATTTCTATATCTTTACTCATGGTGCTCATGTCCTTACACATGCTGTTGAGTTTCCTCAACATCATGGCTCTACATTCCAGTTCTGTTAAGTTGCTTAACTGCACCTCATTTATCGCATGTTCGGTAGAGGTCTCTTGTTCTTTTATTTGGTTTTTGTTTCTGTTTTTCACCATTTTGGCTAT
This sequence comes from Molossus molossus, assembly GCF_014108415.1. Taxonomy (NCBI): domain Eukaryota; kingdom Metazoa; phylum Chordata; class Mammalia; order Chiroptera; family Molossidae; genus Molossus; species Molossus molossus. Next base: position 90,619,335 of record NW_023425355.1, on the reverse strand, counting down.
CACAGTGGGCTTTGGAGTCTGTCAAATTTTCCCTGTGGGTGTTGGTGTTCTGCTGTTTGTGGCTCCCTGTTCTGGCTTTGGATGAGCCATGGAGGACCCGCTTTAAACACCACTGTCAAGTCTTAGCTTTTCTGGTTAGAGGTGCTAGCCCAGGGAATGGTAGTTATCCTCTAGCTTTTTTTACCTGGAGGCTATTAGTAGTGGTCACCTGAAGAACCTTGGTTTCTGAGTTGCCTGAAAAACTCCCTCAGGTGCTCAGTGTAAGAGGATTTCCTGAGGGTGGGGCAGCTGCTGGTTGTTAATGGGCCTCAATTAGCATTTCAATGGCCACCAGGTGGGGTTGAATCTCTGAGGGAGGGGCCTCCACCTCTCCCCATGGCCCTGGGAAGTAGTAAAATGACCACAGTCCTGGGTGGCTGCACTCAGCAAAATCTCTGAGCACCTCCCAAACCCAAGTGTCCCCACAGAGTTCCAGTCTAGTCTGCCTTCCCTCTGCCGGATCCCAAGGTGAGTGGCTGCTGCCAATTTACCCTCTGTTTAGACTCTGCCTCGTGGAGCCGCCTGGGACTTTTAACCCAAGGGCACTGCTTCCAGCCAAGGGTGGCCGCAGCCGTGGCACCAGCCAAGGGCGTCACACTCAGCCGAAGCCACAGGACTAAGCAGTGGTAGCGAGACACTACCGAGGTGGCAGCAGCTTCCAGCAGAGTCCCCTGGTCCCAGCAAGTTCATGCGGCTCCAGCCGAGGTCTTACCAGGCAGCAGAGTTCGCAGGACTCAGCTGGGGTCGTAGCTGAGGCGGCAGCAGCTTCCTGCCGAGTCTCACTTATTTGTGGAATATAATGAACATAACAGTCTGAGGAATGGGGTAGTCCCAGAGACGTGGAAGTGTGGTACAGACTGACAATCCCCAGAAGAGGGGGTGGTGGGGGAGAGATGAACCACAGAACTTATATGCATGTATGCATGAATAGTGGACATGAACAACAAAATGGGGAAAGGGCAGAGAGGGAGGGGGAAGGGGGGAATCAGTGGGGAAAAAAAGAGAAACATCTGTAACAAAAATTAATTAATAAAAAAAAGAAATGGATGCTGGATTTTGTCGAAGGCTTTTTTGGCATCTATTGATATGATAATGTGGTTTTTATTCTTCATTTTATTTATGTAGTGTATCCCGTTTATTGATTTGCAAATATTGTACCAGCCTTGCATCCCTGGGATGAATCCCACTTGGTCATGGTGGATAATTTTTTTCGTGTATTGCTGGAGCCGATTTGCTAGTATTTTGTTCAGGATTTTGGCGTCTATGTTCATCAGGGATATTGGACTGTAGTTTTCTTTCTTTGTAGTGTCTTTTTCTGGTTTTTGAATTAAATTTATGGTGGCTAAATCAAAGGAGTTTGAAAGTCTTCCTTCTTCTTGAATTATTTGAAATAGATTGAGGAGAATTGGTGTTAGTTCTTCTTTGAATGTCGGTAAAACTCCCCCTTGAAGCCATCTGGGCCTGGGCTTTTGTTGCTGGGAGAGTCTTGATTACATTTTCAATTTCTTCTGTTGATATTGGTCTGTTCAAGTTTTCTCTCTCTTTCTGGTGCAGTTTTGGGAAACTATGTGTTTCTAGAAATTTGTCCATTTTGCTTAGATTGTCGAATTTGTTGCCATATAATTGTTCATAGTAGTTTTTAATGATCTTTTGTATTTGTGTGGTGTCAGTTGTTACTTCTCCTCTTTCATTTCTGATTTTGTGTATTTGGGTTCTCTGTCTTTGTTTCTTGGTGAGTGTAGCTAAGGGTCCATCAATCTTGTTTATCTTTTCAAAAACCAGCTCTTTGTTTCATTGATCCTTTGAATTGTTTTTTTGTTCTGTATGTAGTTTATTTCTGCTCTGACCTTTACTATTTCCTTTCTTCTACTTGCTCTGGGGTTTTCTTTTTGTTTGCTCTCTAGTTCTCTAAGTTGTGAGGATAGATAGTCTATTAGAGATTTTTCTTGTTTTTGGAGGTAGGCCGGTAGTGCTATGAACTTCCCTCTCAGAACTGCTTTTGCTGCATCCCATAGATTTTGTGTTGTTGTGTGTTCATTTTCATTGGTTTCCAGGAAGTTTTTGATTTCTTTCTTGATCTCCTCCGTGACCCATTCATTGTTTAAGAACATGCTATTTAGGTTCCATGTGTTCAAATGTCTTTGTATGTTCTTGTTGCAGTTGATTTCTAGTTTCATGCCATTGTGATTTGAGAAGATGCTTGATATAATTTCAGTCTTATTGAACTTGTAGAGATTTAGTTTGTGCCCTAACATGTGGTCTATCTTTGAGAATGTCCCATGTGCACTTGAGAAGAATGTGAATTCTGTAGTTTTGGGGTGTAATTCTGTGTAGATATCTATTAAATCCATTTGGTCTAGTGCTTCATTTAGAGTCTGTTTCCTGGCTAATTTTTTGTCTAGAGGATCTATCCAGTGATGTCAGCGGGCTGTTGAAGTCCCCTGCTATGATTGCATTGCTGTCGATTTCTCCTTTGAAGTCCTCCAGAAGATTTTTTTTTTAAATATTTTTTTATTAATTAATTTTTGTTACAGATGATTTTCCTTTTTTCCACCACTGATTCCCCCCTCCCCCACCCCTCCCCGCCCCTTCCCCAGATTGTTGTCCATGTCCACTGTTCATGCATACATGCGTATAAGTTCTGTGGTTCATCCCTCCCCCACCTCCCCACTCCTTAGGGGATTGTCAGTCTGTACCCCGCTTCCGCGTCTCTGGGACTACCCCATTCCTCAAACTGTTATGTTCATTATATTCCAAAAATAAATGAGATCATATAAAATTTGTCTTTCTCTGTTTGGCTTGTATCACTTATGATGATACTTTCCAGGTCCCTCCATGTAGTCTCAAAGGATAAGAGATCTATCTTTCTTACCGCTGCGTAGTACTCCATTGTGTATATGTACCACAGCTTTTTTTATTCATTCGTCTACTAATGGGCACTTGGGCTGTTTCCAGATCTTAGCTATTATAAATAGTGCTGCTACAAAGATGGGGGTACATATATTCTTTCTTATTGGTGTTTTATGCTTCTTAGGGTATATTCCTAGAAGTGGGATCACTGGGTCAAATGGAAGATCAATTTTTAATTTTTGAGGTGACACCATATTGTTTTCCATAGTGGCTGCACCAGTCTGCATTCCCACCAACAGTGTACTAGAGTCCCCTTTTCTGCACACCCTCGCCAACACTTGTTGTTTGATGATTTGTTGATGGCGGCCATTCTGACAGGTGTGAGGTGATACCTCATTGTTGTTTTGATTTGCATCTCTCTGATGATTAGTGATGATGAGCATTTCTTCATATGTCTCTTAGTCATTTGTATGTCCTGTTTGAAGATGTGTCTATTTAGTTCCTCTGCCCATTTTTATTTTATTTTATTTTTTTTTATTTTTTTTTTATTTTATTTTATTTATTTATTTTTTATTTTTTTTATTTTTTTTTTTTGTTACAGATATTTTACCTTTTTACCCCATTGGCACCCCCCACCCCACCCCCCCTCCACCCTGTCCCCGGCTTAGTTGTCCATGTCCATTGGTCATGCATACATGCATATAAGTTCTGTGGTTTATCTCTTCCCACCCCCCCACCCCCCATCCCCTCTTCTGAGGGATGTCAGTCTGTGCCCTACTTCCATGTGTCTGGGTCTACTGTATTCCTCAGACTGTTATGTTCATTATATTCCGTATATAAGTGAGATCATGTGGTATTTGTCTTTTTCTGCTTGGCTTCTTTCACTTAGGATAATACTTTCCAGGTCCCTCCATGTCGTCTCAAAGGATAAGAGATCTTTCTTTCTTACCGCTGCATAGTATTCCATTGTGTATATGTACCACAGCTTTTTGATCCATTCGTCTACTGGTGGACACTTGGGCTGTTTCCAGATCTTAGCTATTGTAAATAGTGCTGCTATGAACATGGGGGTACATATATTCTTCCTGATTGGTGTTTCAGGCTTCTTAGGGTATATTCCCAGCAGTGGGATCACTGGGTCGAATGGAAGTTCAATTTTTAATTTTTTGAGGTAGCACCATATTGTTTTCCATAGCGGCTGCACCAGTCTGCATTCCCACCAGCAGTGTATTAGAGTCCCCTTTTCTCCACATCCTCGCCAACACTTGTTGTTTGATGATTTCTTGATGGCGGCCATTCTGACAGGTGTGAGGTGATACCTCATAGTTGTTTTAATTTGCATCTCTCTGATGATTAGTGATGTTGAGCATTTCTTCATATGTCTCTTGGCCATTTGTATGTCCTGTTTGGAGAGGTGTCTATTCAGCTCCTCTGCCCATTTTTTAATTGGGTTCTTTGTCTTCCTTTTGTGGAGTTGTATGAGCACTCTGTATATACTGGAAATTAACCCCTTATCTGATACATCATTGGCAATGATGTTCTCCCATACAGTGGGTTGCCTTTCCATTTTGATGATTGTTTCTTTTGCTGTGCAGAAGCTTTTTAGTTTGATGTAGTCCCATGTGTTCATTTTCTCCTTTATTTCTGTTGCCTTAGGTGATGTATCAGTGAAAATTCTGCTCCGTATGATGTCCGAAATTTTGTTGCCTACATTTTCTTCTAGAATTTTTATGGATTCACGGGTCACATTTAAGTCTTTTATCCATTTCGAGTTTATTTTTGTGTATGGTGTAAGTTGATGGTCTAGTTTCATTTTTTTGCATGTAGCTGTCCAGTTTTCTCAACACCATTTATTAAAGAGGCTGTCTTTACTCCACTGTATGCTCTTGCCACCTTTGTCAAATATTAATTGAGCGTATTGCCTTGGGTCCATTTCTGGGTTTTCAGTTCTGTTCCACTGGTCTATATGCCTGTTCTTGTGCCAGTACCAGGCTGTTTTGGTTACAGTCGCTTTGTAGTATAACCTGATATCTGGTATTGTGATCCCTCCAACTTTGTTCTTCTTTTTCAAGATTGCTGTACCTCTGCCCATTTTTAAATTGGGTTCTTTGTCTTGCTTTTGTTGAGTTGTATGAGCACTCTATATGTATTGGAAATTAACTCCTTATCTGATGTATCGTTGGCAATTATGCTCTCCCATAGAGTGGGTTGCCTTTCCATTTTGGTGGTTGTTTCTTTTGCTTTGCAGAAGCTTTTTAGTTAGATGTAATCCCATGTGTTCATTTTCTTTTTTGTTTCTATTGCCTTAGTTGATGTGAAATTTGTCCATTTTGCCTAGATTGTCCAATTTGTTGCCATATAAGTGTTCTTAGTATTTGTTAATAATTTTTTGTATTTCAGTTATTACTTCTCCTTTTTCATTCCTAATTTTGTTTATTTGGATCTTCTTTGTTTCTTGGTGAGTCTAGCTAAGGGTCCATCAATCTTGTTTACATTTTTAAAGAATCAGCTCTTCATTTAATTGATCTTTTGAATTTTTAAAATGTTAGTCTTTATGTCATTTATTTCTGCTCTGATTTTTACTATTTTTTTCTTTCTACATGCTCTGGGTATTTTTATTTTATTTTATTTTATTTTACTTTTTGCCTTGTTGTTGTTTAAGTTGTGAGGTTAGATAGTCAATTAGGAATTTTTCTTGTTTCTTGAGGCAGGCCTGTAGTGGTATGATGTTTCCTTTCAGGAATGCTTTTGCTGTGTTTCATAGATTTTATGTTTTAGTGTGTTCATTTTAATTGGTTTTCTGGAAGTTTTTAATTTTTTTCTTGATGTCTTTTGTAACCCATTTATTGTTTAATAACTTGCTATATACCCTCAAGAGTTTAAATGTTTTTGTGTGTTTTTATTGTAATTGTGTTCTGGTTTCATGCCATTGTGACTTGAGAAGATGCTTGATATGATTTCAATCTTCTTGAATATGTAGAGACTTACTCTGTGTCCTATGTGGTGTAGCTTCTAGAATGTCGGATGTGCGCTTGTGAAGCATATATATTCTTCAGCTTTGTGGTGAAATGTTCTGTAAATATCAATTAAGTCCAACTGATCTAGTTAATTATTTAAGACTCTGTGTCCTTGTGACTTTTTAGACTAGAAGATCTATGCATTGGTGTCAGTTCAGTGTTAAAGTCACCCACTATGATTATACTGTTATTGATTTCTTCTTTGAAGTCCTCCAAAAGTTTTAAAATATATTTTTGGTGCTCCTGTATTTGGTGCATAAATGTTTACCAGGATTATATTATTTTTGTTTTGTTTTGTTTTCTTAAATCTTTATTGTTGAATGTAGAATGTATTACAGATGTTCTTCATTTTTCCCCCATTGACCCCCTCCTCTGCACTTTCACCCCCCCTCCCGCCTTTTCCTACACTATCGTCTGTGTCCATTGGTTATGCATATAAGTTCTTTGGTTTATTTCTTCCCACCCCCCAACCCCTTTTCCTTTGAGGTTTGTCAGTCTAGCAATGAATTTGTACTTCTTAATCCCTTCACCTTTTTCCCCCTTTCCCGCCCATTTGGCAACCTTAATATTATGTAGTGACCTTCTTTGTTTCTTATTATGGCCCTGGTTTTGAAATCTATCTTATCAGCTATGAGTATTGCTATACTACCTTTTTTCATTTCCATTTCCATGGAACATTTTTTCCAACCCTTCACTTTCATCCTGTGTGAGTGTTTTGTTGTGAGGTAGGCCTCTTGTAGAGAGCATATATATGGGTCGTGTTTTCTTATCCAATCAGCTACCCTATGTCTTTTGATTGGAGCAATTAAGCCATTTACATATAAGGTTATTATTATTATTTTTTCTTTTTCAATATACATAGAGAAACATCAATGTGAGAGAGACACATCTACTGGTTGCCACCCACATGATTCCACCTGGGACCAGGGCAAACTGCACCCAAGGTACATGCCCTTAGTGGGAACCAAACCCAGGACTCTCCAGTCTGTGGGCCAATGCAATAATTGGTGAGCCAAACTGGCCAGGGCTTAATGTTATTATTGATAGATACTTATCAGTTGCCAATTTTATTTTATGCCTGCATCTCTCTCTCTCTCTCTCTCTCTCTCATTTCCTCTTTTTACCACAGTCCCTTTAGCATTTCTTTTTTTTTTTAATCCTCACCAGAGGATATTTTTCCATTTTTGTACAGATAGAGTGGGAGGGAGAGAGAGGAAGGGAGAGAGAGAGAGAAACATCGATGTGAAGGGACACATCGAGTGGCTGCCACCCGCACGACCAACCAGGGCCGGGGACAAACTGCAACCGAAGTACGTGCCCTTAGCGGGAACCGAACCCGGGTCTCTCCAGACCGCAGGCCAACGCTCTAACCGCTGAGCCAAACTGGCCAGGGCCCTTTAGCATTTCTTATAGTGCTGTTTTCATGGTGGTAAATTCCTTTAGCTTTTTTTGTTTGTGAAGCTCTTTATTTTATCTTCAATTTTGAATAATAACCTTGCTGGATAGAGTAGTCTTAGATTTAGACCCTTGCTTTTCATTACTTTGTATACTTCATGCCACTGCCTTCTGTTCCACAGTTTTTCTATTGAGAAATCAACTGACAGTCTGGGAGCTTCCTTGTAGGTACCTTTCCTTTAAGATTCTTTCTTTGTCTTTAATGTATGCCATTTTAATTATGATGTTTCTAAGCTGTGGGTCTTTTGGGTTCATCTTGCTTTGGATGCTCTGTGTTTCCTGGACTTGTGTGACTTTTTCCTTCACCACATTAGGGAAGTTCTCTGTCATTATTTTTTTCAGACAGGTTCTCTATCCCTTTCTCCAATTCTTTTCCTTCTGGGACATCTGTGAGGCGAATATTGTTACGTTTTGAGGTGTTCCAAAGCTTCCTTAAACTCTCCTCCTGCTTTAAAAATTTTTTTTTCCATTTGCTACTCTATTTTAGTGCTTTTTTCCTACCTTTTCTAGTAACTTGCTGATTCAGTCTTAAGCTTCTTCTAATATACTATTGAGACATTCTAGGGTATTTTTTTATATCAGCTATGTTATTCTTTACTTTCACTTGATTTTTTATTCATAGCTTCTACTTTTTTTATGCTGATGTAGTTCCCACTGATCTCTTTGTAATTCTCATTAAGTTGCTTCTGGTTCTCACTAATTTGTTTGAGTACCCTTAAAATCATTGCTTTGAATTTGTTATCTGACAAATTGCTCATTTCCATTTAATGTAGTTCTTTTTTTGATGATTCCTCCTTTTCTTTCATTTAGGTGTTGTTTCTTTGTCTCTCCATTTTAGCAGTTTGGTAGTTCTAGGCATAGTGAGTGATGTTGGGATGTGTAGGCAGGTTGGTGTGTATCAAATAAAGCTGCTGTGCCTCCCAGACTGTTTTAGTTTGTGGCAACTCTTATTTGCTGTGGGTCCTGGAGTATTGTCAACTGGTGGCTTGTGTTGGTCTGTTGTGGTAGGCACTACTGGGGTGCATGGTTCCTGCTGGTGCAGTCCTGGGGGGTGTGTGTCCAGCTGGTGTGCTACTGGGGTGCAGTGCTGCCTAGTGGGGCTCAGATCTTGATCATTCACTGCTGATGTTGCTGGGGTCATGTCAGCTTACAGTTTGCACTCCTACTGCTGCTGCTGTTGCCAAGGGGTGCTCTCAGCTCCCAATGCTTTGCTGCTGTTGGGGGCTGAGGATGCTCAGCTCCTGTGACTTTGCTGCTGCTGGGGGATGGGCTCCACTCCAAATCCAGTGCTGCAGTTGTGAGGGGCATGTCTGGGCTGCCTTAGCCTTGCTGCTGTTTGGGCTGGGGCATCGCTGCTGATCAGCCTCTGTGATGCTGCTAGGGATTGGTCTCTGCTGCTGATCTACTCTACTGCTGCCTGTGGATGGATGTCTGCTCCCAAGTCTCTGCTGCTGAAGGTTTGTCTAAACTCCCAAGCCTCAGCTGCTGTTGGGAGTGGAACTCCACTCCTGCCCATTCACTGCTGCTGTGGGGGAAGTTGGTGGGCTCCCAAGCTGGTGCTACTGCTGCTAGAGGCAATGTTTGGCTCTGATCATGCTGCTGCTGTGGGGGATCTGCTCCCCTCCAGAGTTGTTGCTACTGCTGCTACTGTGGGGGATGATGCTCGGCTCCCAGCTGGTTGCTGCTTCCCTGAGCAGCTACATTGACAACACTACTACAGTGCTCTGGTCTACTGGTTCGATGGTGCAAGGTGCACTGGTGAACTCAGGTCACTCAGCCATAGTCGCTCTCCACTGCCTCCTCCCAGAGAAGACCAGTGATCTTTCACAATGGTGGGGTCTTCCAGCTGCACAGGGAGAAGCACCCTGACAAGCTGCTCACTGCAGTAGCTGGATGCTCCCTGTCCACAGCACAAGAACCCTCTGCCCCACATTTCTGCACTGCTTGAGGTTGCTCGTTCACACTCACGCCCACCCACATTCTCTCTCACACTAGCATCCTTGCTCCACTCTTGCCCACCACCATCTTTCCCCCTCTGCACTATTTTCTTTAATCTTTTTTTTCTTTCTTTTATTTGTTTCCATCACCATTTATCTCTTCATACCCTCTTCCACCTCCACCCAACTCCCTCCCCTCACAATTACTACACTGTAGTTGATGCACGAGTTCTCTCTCTTTATTGCTCAATTCCTTCATCCCCAATACCTCTCCACCTCCTAGAGCTGCCTGCCTGCTCTCTATCTATGAGTCTGTCCCTGTTTTATTTGTTCAGTTTGTTCACTGGATTCCAAATATAAGTGAAATCATATGTATTTGTCTTTCTCTGACTGGCTTATTTCACTTAGCTTAATGGTGTCCAGGTTTATTGATGCTATCCTAAACAGTAAAAGTTTTTTCCTTTTTATGGCAGAGTAGTATTCCATTGTGTGAATGTAACATAGCTGCTCTGCACTATTTTCTAAGGGAAGTCTCACCCAAACATGAGCTGTGAATTCAAAAGAGATATGGCTTTATTTTTATATTTTAATTAGTCTATTTATTCATTCAACAAGCACAAGGAACCTACAAGTTAATGAGGTTATAGGTCAGATATTAAATGAATAATCACATGAAAACATTATATCCTAATTAGTGATATTAAGCAATAGTAAAGGATGCAATGAGATTAGAAGGGACCTGATTGGGTGGATCAATAATTCAGAAAAGATTTCTTTGGGGAAGTAAATTTTTTAAAACAATGTGTTATTTTTATTAAAAATTTTAAATAAAAATTATTATTATTATTATATTATTATTTTATTATTAATAAAAATTACATAATTGAGATAATTATTTTTAAATTATCTTTATTGTAAGTATTATAGATCCCCCCACATTGACACCCTCCTTCTCACTTCTTTCCCCCTTGCTTTCACCACACTGTTGTCTGTGACCACTGGTTATGCATATAAATTCTTTGGTTTATTTCTTTCCACCCCCTAACCCCATTTCCTCTGAGGTTTATCAGTATAGCAACCAACTTGTACTTCTTAACCCCTCGTCTTTTTCACCCATTCCCCCAACCCCCCTTCCATCTGGCAACCAACAAAATGTTCTCTGTATCTATGAGAATGTTTCTGTTCTGCTTGTTCATTTTGTTTGTAGATTCAAATGTTGATAGATATGTATTCATTGCCATTTTGTTTGTTCATACATTTTATCTTTTTCTTCAAAAAGACCCTTCGTCATTTCATATAATAACGGTTTGGTGGTAATGAACTCCTTTAACATTTTTTTGTCTGGGAAACTCTTTATATGGCCATCAATTCTAAATGACAGCTTTGCTTGGTTGTAATCTTGGTTGTAGGTTCTTGCTTTTCATCACTCTGAATATTTCTTGCCACTCCCTTCTGGCCTGCAAAGTTTCTTTTGCGAAATCAGCTGACAGTTTTATGGGAACTCCCTTGTAGGTAACTAACTGCTTTTCTCTTGCTGCTTTTAAGATTCTCTCTTTGTCTTGAATCTTTTGCATTTTGATGATGATGTGTCTTGGTGTGGCCCTCTTGGGGTTCATCTTGTTTGGGACTCTCTGTGCTTCCTGGACTTATATGTCTCTTTCCTTTCCCAAGTTAGGAAAGTTTTCTGCCATTATTGTCTCAAATAGGTTTTTGATTTCTTGTTCTCTCTCTCCTCCTTCTGGCACCCCCAGGATGTGAATGTTGGCATGCTTGAAGTTGTCCCAGAGGCACCTTACACTATCCTTATTTTTTTGGATTCCTTTTTCTTTTTGCTTCCTTATATTCCAAATTGATGGTTTGCTTCTTGACTTTGCCTACTCTACTATTGAATCTGTGTAAATTATTATTTAATTCAGTTAGTGCCTCCTTCATTTCTGACTGTGCATCCTTCATTTCTGACTGGTCCCTTTTTATGCTTTTGAGGCCCTCACTAAATTTGCTGAGGTTCTCACTAAGTTCATTGAGCATCCTTTTAAGCAGTATTTTGAACTCAGCATCTGTTAGGTTGCTTATCTCCATTTTGCTTAGTTCTTTTCCTAGGGTTTTGTTCTGTTCTTTCATTTGGGACCTGTTTCTTTCTCTCCTCATTTTGGCTGCCTCTCTGTGTTTGTTTCTGTGTATTACTTAATGAGAGGTATGGGGCTATCTGAGTCCAGATGCTGCTTGTTTGAAAGAATTTAGGAAAAACCTGAAGCAGGATCCAAGACAGGCCAATCCTATGGTTAAGCAAGTGGCAACAGCTTGGGTGGGCCTGAAAGTTGGGTGGGGCGGGGCCTCAGGGAATCGCCAGTGTGGGGCAGCCAGTGTGAGCCAAGTTGCTAGAGTCCCAGATATGGCAGCTGTCTGCCACCCCAGGGAATGGCTCACCAAAGAAACAAAGGTCTCTGACAGCATGTTTGTCCCAGAAAAAGCCCCATCTCCAGCCCTTGCTCCAATGCCAAATAGCTCAGTTCTTCCCTGTATGTCTCTGGCGCCCTTCGAACTGCCTCCTCTCCAAGCTTAGAGGAAGTGAGTCAGATAAGTCTGTATGCGGGCCCTTTAAGAGGAGCTGCCTGGGGCTTCAGCCAACTCAGCCACCCTGAGCCTCAGTTCCTGATGGTTTTCCAGCCAGAAGTTATGGGGACTTCTCTTCCTGGCACTGAAACCCTGAATGGGGCACTTAGTGTGGGATGGGGACTCCTCAGTCCTCAGGGAGGACCTTCCCAGTGGAGGTGTCCTCCTGATTTTTATCTGTCACACGTGGGTGTAAGACCAACTCGTCCGCCTCCGCTCCTCTACCAGTATTGATGTGGCTGCTTCTTTAATTCCGTAGTTGTAGGACTTCCATTCAGCTTGATTTCAGGTGGTTTTGAATGATGGTTGTTCTGTAGTTTAGTTGTAACTTTGATGTGGTTGTGAGAGGATACAATACTGCGATTACTTATGCTGCCATCTTGACCAGAAATCAGCAGTTCCATTTTTAATACTTTGAGGAACACCATATTGTTTTCCATAGTGGCTGCACCAATCTGCATTCCCACCAGCAGTATACTAGATACCCTTTTCCCCACATCCTAGTCAGCACTTCTTGTTTGATGGTTTGTTGATGGTTGCCATTCTGACAGGTGTGAGGTGATACCTCATTGTTGTTTTAATTTGCATCTCTCTGATGATTAGTGATGTTGAACATTTCTACATATGTCTCTTTGACGTTTGTATGTCCTGTTTCGAGAGGTATCTATTTTATTCCTCTGCCCATTTTTAAATTGAGTTCTTTGTCTTCTTTTTGTTGAGTTGTATGAGCACTCTATAAGTATTGGAGATTAATCCCTTATCTGATATAACATTGGCAATTATGCTCTCCCACACGGTGGGTTGCTTTTTCATTTTGATGATTGTATCTTTTGCTGTGCAGAAGCTTTTGAGTTTGATGTAGTCTCATGTGTTCATTTTCTTTTTTGTTTCTGTTGCCTTAGGTGATGTGTCAGTGAAAATTCTGCTGAGTATGATGTGTGAAATTTTCTTCTAAAATTTTTGTGGATTCATGAGTCACATTTAAATCTTTTATCCATTTTGAGTTTATTCTTGTGTAGGGTGTAAGTTGATGGTCTAGTTTCATTTTTATGCATTTAGCTGTTCAATTTTCCCAGCACTGTTTATTAAAGAGGCTGTCTTTACTCCACTGTATGCTCTTGCCACCTTTGTCAAATATTAATTGAGCATATTGCCTTGGGTCCATTTCTGGGCTCTCTGTTCTGTTCCACTGGTCTATATGCCTGTTCTTGTGCCAGTACCAGGCTGTTTTGATTACAATAGCTTTGTAGTATAACCTGAAATCTGGTAATGTGATTCCTCCAACTGTATTCTTTTTTTTCCAAGATTGCCGTGGCTATTCGAGGTCTTTTTTGGTTCCATATGAACTTTTGAAGTACTTGTTTTAATTCTGTGAAGTATGCCATTGGTATTTTGATGGGGATTGCATTGAATCTATAGATTGCTTTGGGTAATGTGGACATTTTAATAATGTTGATTCTTCCAATCCATGAACAGGGTATGTGCCTCCACTTTTTTATATCTTCCTCTATTTGTTTTTTTCAATGACCTGTAGTTTTCTGTGAATAGGTCCTTTATTTCTTTGGTTAAGTTTATTCCTAGGTATCTTAATTTTTTTGCTGCAATGGTAAATGGGATTGTTTTCTTAGTTTCTCTTTCTGTGAGTTCATCATTGGTGTATAAGAATGGCATCGATTCCGTGACGTTAATTTTGTATCCTGCTACTTTGCCAAATTCATTTATTAAGTTTAGTAAATTTTTGATGGAGTCTTTGGGGTTTTCTACGTATAGTATCATGTCACCTGCAAATAATGACAGTTTCACTTCCTCCTTTCCAATTGGGATCCCTCCTATTTATTCTTCCTGTCTGATTGCTTTGGCTAAGACTTCCAGTACTATGTTAAATAAGAGTGGCGAAAGTTGGCATCCTTGCCTTGTTTATGTTCTTAAGGGAAATGCTTTTGGTTTTTGCCCATGGAGTATGATGTTGGCTGTAGGTCTTTCATATATGGTCTTTATTATGCCTTATATGATTCCTCTATTCCCACATTGCTGCGTGTTTTTATCAGAAATGGATGTTGGATTTTGTCGAAGGCTTTTTCGGCATCTATTGATATTATCATGTGTTTTTTATTCTTCATTTTATTTATGTGGTGTATCACGTTTATTGTTTTCCGAATATTGTACCAGCCTTGCATGCCTGGGATGAATCCCACTTGGTCATGGTGAATAATTTTTTGATGTTTTACTGGATCCCATTTGCTAGTATTTTGTTCAGGATTTTGGTGTCTATGTTCATCAGGGATATTGGCTTGTAGTTTTTTTCTTTGTAGTGTCTTTTTCTGGTTTTGGAATTTGAATTATGCTGGCATAATAAAACGGGTTTGGAAGTCTTCCTTCTTCTTGAATTTTTTGAAATAGTTTGAGGAGTATGGGTGTTAGTTCTTTGAATGTTCAGTAAAACTCCCCCATGAAGCCATCTGGGCCAAGGCTTTTGTCTGCTGGGAGAGTCTTGATTACATCTTCAATTTCTTCTGTTGATATTGGTCTGTTCAAATTTTCTATCTCTTCCCGGTCCAGTTTTGGGAAACAGTGTGTTTCTAGAAATTTGTCCATTTCACTTAGATTGTTGAATTTGTTGCAATATAATTGTTCATAGTAGTTGTTAACGATCTTTTGTATTTGTGTGGTGTCAGTTGTTACTTCTCCTCTTTCATTTCTGATTTTGTGTATTTGGGTTCTCTCTTTTTGTTTCTTGGTGAGTGTAGCTAAGGTCCATCAATGTTGTTTATCTTTTCAAAAAACCAGCTCTTTGTTTCATTGATCCTTTGCATTGTTTTTTTGGTCTCTATGTAATTTATTTCTGCTCTGATTTTAACTATTTCCTTCCTTCTACTTGCTCTGGGGTTTTCTTTTTGTTTGCTCTCTAGTTCTCTAAGTTGTGAGGATAGATACTCTATTAGAGATTTTTCTTGTTTTTGGAGGTAGGCCTGTAGTGCTATGAACTTCCCTCTCAGAACTGCTTTTGCTGCATCCCATAGATTTTGTGTTGTTGTGTCTTCATTTTCATTGGTTTCCAGGAAGTTTTTGATTTCTTTCTTGATCTCCTCCGTGACCCATTCATTGTTTAAGAACATGCTATTTAGGTTCCATGTGTTCAAATGTCTTTGTATGTTCTCGTTGCCATTGATTTGTAGTTTCATGCCATTGTGATCTGAAAAGATGCTTGATATGATTTCAGTCTTCTTGAACTTGTAGAGACTTAGTTTGTGCCGTAACATGTCGGCTATCTTTGAGAATGTCCTATGTGCACTTGAGAAGAATGTGAATTCTGTAGTTTTGTGGTGTAATTCTCTGTAGATATCTATTAAATCCATTTGGTCTAGTGCTTCATTTAGAGTCTCTGTTTCCTTGCTAATTTTTTGTCTAGAGGATCTATCCAGTGATGTCAGCGGGGTGTTGAAGTCCCCTGCTATGATTGTATTGCTATTGATTTCTCCTTTGACGTCCTCCAGAAGATTTTTATATATTTTGGTTTGCCTATATTGGGTCCATATAAGTTTATCAAGGTTATATCTTCCTGTTGAATAGATGGTTTCAATATTATGTAGTGGCCTTGTTTGTCTCTATTTATGGCCTTCATTTTGTAATCTATTTTATCAGATATGAGTATTCTTACCCTAGCTTTTTTTTCCTTTTCATTTGCTTGGAAGATATTTTTTCCATCCCTTCACTTTCAATCTATGTGAGTCTTTTGTTGTGAGGTGGGTCTCTTGGAAACAACACATAGATGAGTCATGCTTTCTAATCCAATTAGCTACTCTGTGTCTTTTATCCATTTACATTTTAGGTGATTATTGATATGTACTTATTTATTGCCATTTTTGTTTAGTGTGGTTCTATTTTTCTTCCCATTTCTCCTGCTAATTACAGCAGTCCTTTTAACATTTCTTGCAGTGCTGGTTTGGTGCTAATGTATTCCCTTAGCCTTTTTTTTTTTTTTGGTCTGGGAAGCTCTTTGTTTGATCTTCTATTTTGAATGATAGCCTTTCTGGATAGAGTAGTCTTGGATTCAGATTCTCGTTTTTCATGACCTTGATTACCTGATACCATTCCCTTCTGGCCTGTAGTGTTTTTGTTGAGAAGTGAGCTGAGAGCCTTATGGGGTTTTCTTTGTAGATAACCTGTTGCTTATCTCTTGCTGCTTTTAGGATTCTCTCTTTGTCTTGAATTTTTGGCATTTTAATTACTATGAATCTTGTTGTGGGTGTGTTTGGGTTCTTCTTACTTGGGGCTCTCTGCGCTTCTTGGACTTGAATGCATTCTTCTTTCACCAAATTAGGGAAGTTTTCTGTCACTGTTTCTTCAAATATAGTCTCTAACCCTTGCCCATTTTCTTCCTCTTTGGGGACTCCTATGATGCAAATATTATTATGTTTCCAGTTGTCCCACTATTCTCTTAAGCTGTCTTCCTGTTTTTAAATTTTTTTTCCTTTGGTTTTCTGATTCGTTGATTTTTTTCTACCTTGTTTTTTAATTCACTGATCCGTTCCTCAGATTCCTCCACTCTGCTCTTTAGACCTTCCAATGTGTTCTTTACTTCTGATATGTCATTTTTTCTGTCTTCTTGGTGGTTTTAAATTTCCAACTGGTTGATTTTTAACATTTTTATGTCTTTACTCATGGTACTTATATACTTTTACATGCTGTTGAGCTTCCTCAAAATCATGACTCTGAATTCTAGTTTTGTTAACTTGCTTAACTGCACCTCTTTTATCTTTTCTTCGGTAGAGGTCTCTTGTTCTTTTGTTTGGCATTTGTTTCTTTGTTTCACCATTTGGGTTATCATTGGGTTTAGAGCCTGGGAAATTTTCCCTTTTGGTGTTGGTGTTGTGCTGTTTGTGGCATTCTCTGCTGGGTTTGGATGAGCATGGGAGGACCCACGTTAAACACTACTGTCAATTCTTACCTTCATGGGCAGAGTTGCAAGCCCAGGAATAGTTCAGATAGTTTCTAAATTTTTTCCTGGAGACTATTATTTACAGTTACTTAAAGAGCCTTAGTTCTCAGTTGAATGAAAAACTCCATCAGGTGTTCAGCATAAGGGGATTTGCTGAGGGTGGGGGTAGATGCTTGTTGTTAATAAGCCTCAATTTGCATTTCAATGGCTACCTGGTGGGGTTGAATGTAAGGGAAGGGCCACTGCCTCTCCCCACAGCCCTGGGAAAGAGTAAGATGAAACTGTCCTGTGTGGCAGAAATTCAGGAAAAGCTCTTTGCACCCTCCAAATCCCGAGTGTCCCCACACAGTTCCATTCCAGTCTGCCCTTCCTCTGCCAGCACCTAAGGTGAGTGGCTGTGGCTATTTTAGCGCCTGTCCCGGCTGTGGGCTGTGGAGCCGCTTGGGAGTTTAACCCGAGGGCACTGCTCACAGCTAAGGCTGCTGCTGTCTGTGGGCTCCCAGTGCCCTGCTCTCACCTCCACAGTCCTACTGGGATTGAGTCAGTGTCCCTGATTATATGGTCCTCCAAGCTGCTTTTCTGTTGCTTTTTCCTGATGGTTTGTCTTTATTTTTGTTGTAATTCCAGTTTGGTCTTGGGAGATGGTCTGTGTAGCTTTTACTCACTCTGCTGCCATTTTTCCCCTCTGGGAAGCTCTTTATTTCACCTTCTATTTTGAATCATATTCTTTCTCGATTCTCACTGTCACCCTCAATCCTTAGGCCTGGTGTTACTGCGTGGGCCTTGGAGTCCTACCATTTGTCGTCTAAGACATGTCACGCATGGTACCGAGAAGAGAAATGAATTGTGAAGTAGAAGGCAGGCCATGGGCTGAAAAGGCATAAATATCACAGACTCTAGATGAATTCAGGCAAGGGGTCCTGTCTCCACACAGCCACTACCTAGCCATGTGATCCTGGGGAAATTAGATGGCCCGATTCAGTGTCAGGTTCTTCTTCTGTGAAAAAAGTGTGTTAGATAAGCCCTGTTTTGTAAGACTGCAGGAATGTATAGAGTGTTTGTAAAGCACCTCACACAGTGCCTGGTGTAGTTGGGAACGTTGATGAAGGGCAGTTATTTGTAATATTGGTTTGATCCCAGACCCTTGCACTCTCCCCTCTGGCAGTGTGACTAGTTGTTTGTTTCCTGGGTCCTATTATGTGGGAGACCATTTGCATGGCATACATCTTGTTAAAGTCTGCTCTGCTGTCTCCGGCCCCAGGGTGGGGTCTCTCTGCATACAGTGTCTGCATTCTTCTAGATAATTGTTTACTCCATTCTTTGCTTATCATTTGTTCCACCTGGGGTATTTACTGGAATTTGCTTCAGGTGGGATACTCATTAACTGTTTCACCTGTTTTTCCCCTATATAGTATGTGAACTCCCCCTGAATAAACAAGACTTGATCAGAATCCTGTCTTGTCTCCATTTCTCGTGTCTCTTGTCCCTCCTCATCCTCTCTCCCCCTCTAGAGTCCTCGTTGCTTGACTTGTGGGATGGGTCAAGTGGCACCCAAAGTGGGGCTCCAGCACAGGGAATCCAGTGAAGGACGCCGTTCGAGTGGCCGGCAGAAAGGAAAGCAAAGAAAAAGAAAGTAAAAGAAAAGAGGGAACGACGTGGGAACCTGCTGCGTCTGCACCCCTCGGGTAAGTAAACGGCGATTATGGGTCAAGCATTGAGCCAAGATAAGATGTTCGTTGAAGGACTAGGAAAGGCTATCAAGGCATGAGGAGTAAAGGTGAAAATTAAGCATTTGTGTCAGTATTTTGATTATATTAAGGAAGTTTGCCCTTGGTTTCCCACAGAGGGAACTATAGATCAAAAACAATGGAAAATAGTTGGTGATGCTCTTAGAGATTACTATAAGACTTATGGACCCAAGAAGGTCCCGGTAACTGCTTTTTCTTATTGGCATTTAATAGGTGAAATTCTATCTCAGAGACATTCTGATCCTCTTGTTGCCAATGTAGTAGAAAATGGCAAGGGTATATTACAGAAAGAAAAAAAGGGGAATGAAAATGAAAGTAAAGAATGTGAAGACTTCAAGTCATTTGATAGTGATAATGAGGAAGAAAAAACCGAGCCCACTTGGAATAAAATTATGCCTAAAAGCTCTCATATGGGGAGACGAGAAAAACTAACAGAGAGAGAGGGTGGAGAAATCAAAAAAACAAAAACTAGTGTTGCCCCAGAGGAAATAATCAAATCCAAGACAAAAATTTATCCCGACCTATCAGAATATTTGGAGATTGTTTCTGACAAAGGAGAGGTTGATTGGGATGAATTGGCGGATGAAGCTGCCAGATATCATAACTCTGATTGGCCGCTTATTTCTCAACGCCCCCCGCCTTATAATAATAAACTCAGTGCTCCCCCAGTCCTTGACCCTAGAAAAGAACTTAGAGATAAAATTGAACACCTCAAAGAACAAATAAAACTGGAAAAAGAGCACCAAGATCTCATAACCCAATTAGAAGGACTAAAAATAGGAAAATCTAAAAGGGAGAGTGAAGTAAAACCAGAAACCCTTGGGAATCAAAAACCACCCATGAGGGGAGCCGCCCCAAAGATCCCTCCTCGCACGCAGCCTGCACCGGAGCTAGATGATATAGAGGCTTTTCCAGTAACAGAAACAGTGGACGCGCAAGAAAAGGCTTGGTGCCACCATAGCGGGTTTGATTTTAAGTTAATAAAGGAGTTAAAGACCACTGTAGCACAATATGGAGCCACAGCCCTGTATCCTACGGCAATTTTAGAATCAGTAGCTGAGAATTGGCTTATGCCTGGGGATTGGCAGACGTTAGCCCAAGCGACACTTGCTGGAGGAGACTATCTCCTATGGAAATCAGAATGTGTAGAGAACTGCAGGGACATTGCTAAACGCAACGCTCAGGCTGTAATGGATGGAATTTTGATATGCTAACAGGAGAAGGAAATTATGCTAATAGTGATGCCCAAATGCAATTTGATGCAGGTCTTTTTGCACAAGTTCAGGCTGCAGGCACTAGAGCATGGAGGAAACTGCCCACCAAGGGCGACATGAGCTCCTCCCTTACTAACATTAAACAAGGACCTGATGAGCCTTTTGCAGATTTTGTTCACCGCCTAATTACTGCAGCAGGCAGAATTTTCGGTAATGCAGACACCGGCACGGATTTTGTTAAACAATTGGCTTTTGAAAACGCTAATGCCGCCTGTCAAGCCGCTATTAGACATTATAAGAAAAAGACTGATTTAACTGGCTATATTTGCCTATGCTCTGATATTGGGGCTGCCTATCAACAGGGCCTTGCCATGGCTGCCGCCTTGCAAGGGTATACAGTTAGACAGTTCTTATCCCGGCAAAACAAGAGTAGATGTTTTAACTGTGGGGAAACTGGCCATTTCGCAAGAAATTGTAAAGGAAATCCCACTAATAACTCAAAAACTCAGACTCCAGGAGTTTGCCCTAGATGTAAAAGGGGGAAACATTGGGCTAATGAATGTAGGTCTAAACAGGATGTTCAGGGTAACGAACTACCCCCGATGCAGGGAAACGGGCACAGGGGCCAGCCCCAGGCCCCCAAACCCAAACAAATCTTTGGGGCAGTCAGTTTTGTTCCAACAAACAACAATCCATTTCAAACCTCCTCAGAGCCACCACAAGAAGCGCAGGATTGGACCTCAGTTCCACCACCTACACAGTATTAACTCCTGAAATGGGAGTTCAGGCCCTTCCTACTGGAATTTTTGGCCCTCTGCCTGAAAACACATTTGGACTAATAGGACGTAGCAGTTCAACAATGAATGGACTACAAGTCCTTCCAGGAGTTATAGACAATGACTACTCCGGAGAAATTAAGGTTATGGTGTCATCCCCCCCAAATATTAGTACTGTCATCACAGGACAAAGATTCGCTCAATTGCTGCTCCTGCCTTTGATGCCCACCACAAATAGGGCAGTATCAGGACAAAGAGGTGATCAAGGCTTTGGGTCATCAGATGTTTACTGGGCAGAGGTCATATCAGCACAAAAACCCATTATGTCTCTCTGGTTAGATGGTAAGAAATTTTCAGGGCTTATAGATACAGGAGCTGATGTCACAATAATTAAAAAGGAAGACTGGCCTACAGCCTGGCCCTTAGACACAACTCTGACCCACCTAAAAGGAATAGGGCAAAGTCAAAACCCAAAGAGAAGTTCAAAGCTATTAACTTGGAAAGATCAGGAAGGTAACCAGGGCACCATACAACCATATGTTATAGCTGGATTGCCTATAAATCTTTGGGGTAGAGACCTCTTATCCCAATTAGGATTAATAATGGGAAGCCTGAATGCTGTTATTACTACCCAAATGTTGAAAACTGGATATCTACCAGGCCAGGGGCTGGGAAAAAATAATGTGGGTATAACCGAACCCATAGAGCCCTCCCCAAAGACTGATAGGGCAGGATTAGGCCATTTTCCATAGGGGCCATTGACACTCCTGTGACCCATGCAGAAAAGATCCCGTGGCAAAGATGGCGGCGTAGGGAAAGGCAGTATCGCGTTCTCCCACAACCACATCCAAGTTACAACAAAACTACAGAACAACCATCATCCAAAACCGCCTGAAATCAAGCTGAATGGAAGTCCTACAACTACGGAATTAAAAAAAAAAAAAACAGCTACATCCAGACCGGTAGGAGGGGCGGCGGTGCGAGGGGTGGCGGTGGCAGCGGCAAGGCGGCGCGACGGGCTGGTCCCACACCCAAGTGTGGCGGATAAAAATCAGGAGGCTCCCGCGGCTGGGAAGGTCCTTCCTGAGGACTGAGAGGTCCCTGTCCCACACCAGGTGCCCCGCTCAGGTTTCCAGTGCCAGGAAGAGAAGTCCCCATAACTTCTGGCTGGAAAAACCAGTGGAAACTGAGGCTCAGGAAAGTTGACCTGGCTGGAGCCCCAGGCAGCTCCCTAAAGGGCCTGCACACGGACTTATCGGACTCTCTCCCTCTAAGCTTGGAGGGGAGGCAGCTCGAGGGGCACCAGAGACATACAGGGAAGAACTGACCTGTTTGGCACTGGAGCAAGGGCTGGAGAGGGGGCTTCCTCGGGGACAAACGTGCTGTAAGAGGCCTTTGTTCCTTTGGTGAGCCCTTCCCTGGGGCGGCAGACAGTCTCCATATCTGGGACTCCAGCAACCTGGCTCACACTGGTAGCCCCGCCCTGCTGACTCCCTGAGGCCCCGCCCCGCCCCACCCAACTTTCAAGCCCACCCAAGCTGTTGCCACTTGCTTAACCATAGGATTGGCCTGTCTTGGATCCTGCTTCAGGTTTTTCCTAAATTCTTTCAAACGAGCAGCATCGGGTCTCAGCGAGCCCCATACCTCTCATTAAATAATACACAGAAACAAACACAGGGAGGCAGCCAAAATGAGGATACAAAGAAACAGGTCCCAAATGAAAGAACAGAACAAAACCCCAAGAAAAGAACTAAGCGAAATGGAGATAAGCAACCTAACAGATGCTGAGTTCAAAATACTGCTTATAAGGATGCTCAATGAACTCAGTGAGGGCCTCAAGAGCATAAAAAAGGACCAGTCAGAAATGATCGCTGCACAGTTAGAAACGAAGGAGGCTTTAACTGAAATAAAGAATAATTTACATAGCTTCAATAATAGAGTATGTAAATCCAAGGAGCAAACCATCGATTTGGAATGTAAGGAAGCAAAAAACGCCCAATCAGAACAGCAAAAAGAAAAAAGAATCCAAAAAAATGAGGATAGTGTAAGGAGCCTCTGGGACAACCTCAAGCGTGCCAACATTCGCATCTTGGGGGTGCCCGAAGGAGAAGAGAGAGAACAAGAAATCGAAAACCTGTTTGAAACAATAATGGCAGAAAACTTTCCTAACTTGGTGAAGGAAACAGACATACAAGTCCAGGAAGCACAGAGAGTCCCAAACAAGATGAACCCCAAGAAGCCCACACCAAGACACATCATCATCAAAATGCAAAAGGTTCAAGACAAAGAGAGACTCTTAAAAGCAGCAAGAGAAAGGCAGCTAGTTACCTACAAGGGAGTACCCATTAGGCTGTCAGCTGATTTCTCAAAAGAAACTTTTCAGGCCAGAAGGGAGTGGCAAGAAATATTCAGAATGATGAAAACCAAGAACCTACAACCAAAATTACTCTATCCTGCAAAGCTGTCATTTAGAATTGATGGACATATAAAAACTTTCCCAGACAAAAAAAAGTTAAAGGAGTTCATCACTACCAAACCGTTATTATATGAAATGATGAAGGGTCTTTTTAACGAAAAAGATAAAATGTATGAACAAACAAAATGGCAATGAATACATATCTATCAACAATGGAATCTACAAACAAAATGAACAGGAAGAACAGGAACATTCTCATAGATACAGAGAACATTTTGTTGGTTGCCAGTTGGGAAGGGGGTTGGGGGAATGGGTGAAAAAGGTGAAGGGATTAAGAAGCACAAATTCATTGCTAGACTGACAAACCTCAAAGGGAAAGGGGATGGGGGGGTGGGAAGAGATAAACCAAAGAACTTATATGCATAACCAATGGACACAGACAATAGTGTGGGAAAAGGTGGGAGGGGGGCGGGAGTGGGGAGGAGGGGGTCAATGGGGGAAAAATGTGGAACATCTGTAATACATTTAACATCCAACAATAAAGATGTGAAAAAAAAAAAAATCCCGTGGCTATCTGAGGAGCCAGCGTGAGTTGATCAATGGCCTCTAACGGCAGAAAAACTGATGGCTGCACAACAGCTGGTACAGGAGCAGCTTGATGCTGGCCACATTGTCCCTAGTAACTCGCCTTGGAATACTCCTATTTTTGTCATTAAAAAGAAATCTGGCAAATGGCGGCTATTGCAAGACTTAAGAGCTGTAAATAAGACTATGGTATTAATGGGAGCCTTACAACCAGGACTTCCCTCACCTGTTGCCATACCTTTGGGTTATTTCAAAGTCATTGTTGATCTAAAGGATTGTTTTTTCACGATTCCTCTGCATCCAGGTGATCAGAGGCGATTTGTATTCAGCTTACCAGCTATAAATTTCAAAGCGCCTATGAAAAGATTCCAATGGTGTGTTCTGCCACAGGGAATGGCTAATAGCCCTACCCTATGCCAATCCTTTGTGGCCTCAGCCTTACAATTAGTTAGAGACAATTGGCCAAATATGTACATTATACATTACATGGATGATATCCTCATAGCCGGAAAAGAGGGGAGTGAGGTTTTGAAATGCTATGAGATGATGCGTGTTGCCTTACGAGACAAAGGCCTGGAAATAGCCCCTGACCAGGTCCAACTCGCAGACCCTTATACATACCTTGGTTTTCAAATGCGAGGGTCCCTAATTACTTCTCAAAAATTAGAACTGAAATTAGACAAGCTTAAAACCCTAAATGATTTCCAAAAATTGCTAGGGGACATTAATTGGCTTATGCCCTATTTAAAAATCAGTAAAAGAGAACTTAAACCCCTGTATGATATACTACAGGGAGATGCCAACCCTACTTCTCCTCGTGAACTTACCTTAGAAGGACTAATTCCTAATGCATTATGGCAAATGGATGTTACTCACATCTCTGAATTTGGAAATCTTAAATATGTACATGTTATCATAGATACCTTTAGTGGATTCATTTATGCTTCCCTCCAAACTGGTGAAGCCACAAAACATGTGATCAGTCACATGCTAACCACATTTACAGTTCTGGGATGCCCACAGCAATTGAAAACCGATAACGGCCCAGGCTATACAAGTTCAGCCTTCTCCCAATTTTGCAAACGCCTCAATATTCAACACATAACAGGTATACCTTACTACCCTCAGGGCCAAGGGATTGTAGAGAGAGCACATCTGTCTTTAAAGATCACCATTAATAAAATAAAAAAGGGGGAATGGTACCCCATGAGGGGGTCACCCAGAAATATTCTCTCTCACGCTTTATTTATCCTCAATTTTTAAAATTTGGACACTGATGGGCAATCTGCTGCTAATCGCTTTTGGCATACAGAAACTCAAAAACAATTTGCATCAGTATTGTGGAAAGATCCCTTGACTAACTCTTGGCATGGCCCAGACCCAGTCCTCATCTGGGGCCGAGGTTCTATATGCATTTACTCTAAGAAAATGAAATCTGCCAGATGGCTACCAGAGCATTTGGTTAAACCGATTGATCAAGTTAAAGGAATAACAGATAATCATATAGTTAACTCCAGGGACGAAAATTCACCCTGAGAGGCTTTTCCTGTTTTTTTTTTTTTTTTTTTTTTAATTTTTTTATTTCAGGAATGGACCAGAAGGCTGAAATCTTACTGCTAGGGATACTACTGCATCTTTGCCCGCTTGTGAAAGGAGGTTTTGGGCCTCCTCCAAACCCTGACGAGCTCCTGAGGGCCTTGTTTGGCCCCCCATGCGACTGCCTTGCAGGAACACTGCTGCTTAAAAGAACTTTTTGATAACCCCTTTTGGAGCGGAGTAAACGGGGTGCTGCCTTATCTTCTCCCTCTGTTGGGCCCCTTACTTGGCCTTTTACTGATTGTGTCACTAGGACCTTTCCTCTTCAATGAGGTGATGGCTTTCAAGCAGCAGATAGATGCCATTAAGATGCAATCTATACAGGTCCACTATCATAGACTTGAAATGGCCGACAGAGAAGCTCACTCTAGCTGTGAGTCAAGCTATGACTATGCCTGAGATGGCAAATAGTGAGTCTCAAAAACTTCGTCACCTTGGTGCGCTGGACTGGATAGCCAGAGACGGGCAACTGGAACTCACACGCATCACCAACCACCACCTAAGACAGGAACAAGGCCTTATGCTGCTTGCTATTCCAATGACGGGTTCGGATAGGTTGGCACCGTGTGCAAGTTTCCTGACCTAAGACAGGCACAGTCCCCTCAAGGTATTATTTCGGCCTTAAAATTTAATAAAAAAGGGGGACCTGTGGGAGACCATTTGCATGGCATACATCTTGTTAAAGTCTGCTCTGCTGTCTCCGGCCCCAGGGCGGGGTCTCTGCATACAGTGTCTGCATTCTTCTAGATAATTGTTTACTCCATTCTTTGCTTATCATTTGTTCCACCTGGGGTATTTACTGGAATTTGCTTCAGGTGGGATACTCATTAAGTGTTTCACCTGTTTTTCCCCTATATAGTATGTGAACTCCCCCTGAATAAATGAGACTTGATCAGAATCCTGTCTTGTCTCCATTTCTCATGTCTCTTGTCCCTCCTCATCCTCACTCCCCCTCTAGAGTCCTCATTGCTCAACCTGCAGGACGGGTCACTATTAGACAACATGCACATCCAGTCAGCCAAAAAGGATGTTCTATAAATAAACTCAGTAAATTTTCTCAATTCAAGGACATGTGTTCAAATGCAGGTGTGGGGGAGACTTCTCAGCTGGACCGAACACAAAGCTGCTGGAAAAAGCATCAAAGAATAACTCTTCACGTCCTTCCAAGTTGCTTGTTCATCAAACAAAGGCTTCCATTCATTCTGCTCCAACCCAAAATCAAGCCGTTGATAAAGATTGGTCAAATTACACTCAAGATCCTTAACAGGCAAACCATATTATGCTGTGGGCTCTGGCTCTCCCAGGCCCAGAGAAGAGTGCCCATCCAGTGACTCAAGGCCCAATAACCATATTTCTGCAGAAATCTGTGCACGTGTTGTGTTTAACACTCCTAGTCCTCATACTGTCCAATGTCATTGGGACTGCGTGCAGGAAACACCCTTCCCCTTCCTAACCAGGTTTAGACTTACCATCTGGTCTACCCATGATCCCAAAGGAAGTTCTCAGGATAATTTTCCATTTCAGATTTTTCTCACACCCAAGCCACTGCCATTGCCCAGCTTCTTTACAATCACCTTTCACAAAAGAGGGGATCAGTTTCCCAAAGCCCCAAACTGCACTGGCTCAGGTCACGTACATTTGAGTGAGCTTACTTGGAGCTCCACCACCTTTCTTCTTCTTTTCCATGTTCTGTGGGACTTAGGGAACACCTCACCACCTTCCTTACATGACTTTGACTCCTAAACAATCATCCTGTGTGTGGGAGTGTCCTGCTTATTCTAGTGTTCCCGCTGCTAGCACAGGGCCTTCCAGAAGACAGAGGCTCAGGGAATGTGTGAGGAATAGATAAACCACTGAGCAGGGGTCATTTTTATTCAGATGAAATGCCTCCTCTTTCTTGAATGAGCCAAGCAAATCCAAGGACACATATGTAGTTTGTTTCATAGAATAAACAAGAGAAGGGACAAGATGCAAGAATTGATAACCATTTGCTTTTATTTCTCTATTTTCTGACCCCATCAGTTGTACAGCTGAGTTCTTTCCAATTTCCAAGGAAGTCCTGTTCCAATGCCATGGTAAATAGTTCAGGATCACTAAGTAGGATGGGAAGTGTGCCAATTTGTCTTACACAGTTGCAAAACTCTTACTCTTGAACTGGACACGTACAAACTTGTGTGACCAATGGGATTCATAAATTGAGACGCTGAAGCTTATGGAACCTTCTCTAAAAGGGAGCGGCATTTGAAATATTCCCAAAAGAAACAAGGATAAATGTGTAAATCATCTTAGGAGCCCAAAGATGCTACAGCCTTTATTCCCCCCAACTCATCAGGGGCCTCACTACCTAGAGCGCTGACTATTCTCTAGTCAAACACAGAGTGAGCAGGCAGCCTCACTTCACACTCCCAGGGAGAAGCAGCCCAATGTGGGCCTGAAACATGCCTGGATGCAACTCTGGCTCGGGCCCTTTCATCCTCATCCCTCTCCACCCCTTCCAACAGGGTTAGGAGGAAACTGGGATCCTGCTATATGCCCTGAGATAATTCTTCGGGAATTCCAACTTGCTGGTTTCAGCGTGGGCTCTGGGACCCCACAGGAACTCATGGTGTGCTTGATCACTGTTGGGCACCTGGCAGTATAACAAGTACTGTTCCTGCACACGGACTTTGGTGATAAGCTCCTTGGGCTCCCCATAGATGTAAGGTTCTCTTCCAACATGCACCCCTATGATATTCATTGCTCCCCAGAATTTCTCCTTAGGGGCATGGTCACCCTATAGGAGGATCAATCTCAGGAGCATGTCCAGGACTCTGGTCTTGGGCATGGACCTGCCCATCGGTCACCATCTTGTTGTAGGTGAGGCCCAAGGTGTTGAACAAATCATAGGTGTGGTCTCTGGGTCCGTCCACTTCCTCCACTTCAGTGCCAAAGAGGAGCTGCATGTGCTCAGAGCCTAGTCTAAGGTCTCAGGGAAGTGGTCCTGATACTCTTTGATGATGCTTCTCAGCATTTCAGCCTTTGTAGCTGGCTGGTTGGCATGATATTTCTGGAATAGGAACTCCACCAGGTCGGTCCTCTTCAAATGTAGGGCATCATGGAGCAAGGACTCAGCATCTTCACAGTCCTCTCTGCTGCTTGGCCCCTCCTCATCTTGGCTGCTGGAGCCCTCATCTTTAGATTGGCTCCATGGTAGGGGGGGAAGACGCAGAAGGGCTCTGGGGAGAAATTGGGGTCTCAGCAGCAGGTACCTGCTCTAGGCTGTCTGGGAACAAGGCACAGAGGAGAAAGATAAGGATGCAGACACAACCAATTTCTCCTCACCAGCAAATAGCTGTGCCTCCAACAGGCTCTGTTTCTCTCTTGCATCCTCATGGTCTCCCTCAAGCTTGCAGAGCTCACTCCTCTGACCAAGTGGCACGATGACTCGTGTTGGGCAGCAACCAGAGCGTGGGCAGGAGGTGGGCGATGGGGACCAGCCGGCCTCGTAAAGAGAGGGAATGTGAGTGGCCGCAGCACAGAAACGTACTCTAGGTGGCTCTGAAAAAGGTGAATTTTAGGCCTACTACATAGGGATGCTCTCAGGTCTCACAAGGGTCTCTCCTGGGCAGCCTGTCCCCTAATATATATATATATTTTATCCTCACCTGCGAAATTTTTTTTTGTTTTTTTGTTTAGATAGAGTGGGAGGGAGAGAGAGGAAGAGAAAGAAAGAGAGAAACATCGATGTGAAAGGGATACATTGAGTGGTTGCCACCCTCACAACCCAACCAGGGCCAGGGACAAACTGCAACTGAGATACATGCCCTTAGCGGGAACTGAACCTGGGTCTCTCTGGAATGCAGGCCAATGCTATAACTGCTGAGCCAAACTGGCCAGGGCTGTCCCCTAATATTTTGAAGGTACAAGTAAGAAGAACAGCTGTCACAGTGGGAGATTCTGGGTCTGAGTGTGGGGTGGGGTGCTATGAAGTCTCTTTGTTTCTGGCTAGGGGATCCTTCGGTGCCCACTCAGTATCTGCTTCCTCCACCCCCACAACCGGCTGACCTGAGACCAAACTCTTACAACAAGAACACACATCTCTGAAATTTAACAGAAGTAAGTGAGAGGTACCCATATTGGCAGCATCTGTTCAGGGCTTTACAGTGGTCATCAAGGGACAACAATGTGTGGCCATAATCTACGGGTTCTACACGTCCTGGTGTGGAGGCTCCTCTCAGTCCTTGCTATGAACCCTGTGAAGTCTGGGTTCCTCCCTCAGCTAGCCTGAGTCCACACCATTAGACCAAGACCGTGACCCCTCCTGGGTCCATGGATTTGAGGATGGGGGGGGTCAGCCTTACAGCCCTCCCCAGGGTTTTCCTGTGATGACAATAACAACAGGCCATATTTCTTTGGGGTCCCCACTTTGTTCTGGGGATCGGGGTACACTCACTCCTCCCTTAGTGTCCTCACCTTGATGCTTGGCAGGGCCTGGGACTCTGCTCTCTGTTGAACAGAAGTACTTCCTCAAATGACCTGTGTCATCCCCTCAGACCTAGGTCCTCACCTCCCGAAGACACTACAGAGCAAGGTGAGGACCCTTCATATCCATGCCCAAGACCACCCCGAACCCTGCCAACATCACAAAAGTCTGGCAGCAGAGACAGGACTGCCTGTCCTGGTTGGGTTTCCTAGTCCCCTTGAGGGTTGTTCATTTTTACTCCTAACAGAGCCTGCCCTTCTTCCAGGCACCCCACAGAGAACAGTTGACCTATCCCATTTCGACCACGACCTCACCTCCCTGATGACTCCCCACATTCCTGCCCATGATAGAAAGGAGCAGCCCCTAGAGGACAACATGCTTCTTTTCAGGTCTGAGAACAGGGGACACTTGGACTTTGTGTCGTCCTTCATTTTCTGAGAAGAGGGGGGTACACTCAGGCTTCACAAAGGGTGAGCATGTTGTCACCTGAGAGTCCTGGGACTCTTCCCTTGGCTCACCTCCCATTTCTCTCAGACCATGGTCCTCACCTTGTCAAGGTCTCCCATCCCCCAAACAACATGGCAGTAGTGGGAGCTTGCCACAGACGGCTTTTCTCGCTGGGGTCCTCCTGGGACTGAGAACTGGGCAAGCTGGGCTCTTTAGGGTACTGTCACTTTTATGGTCGGTGAACCTTCACACCTTCCACCCTCACAGATGGTCCTATTCTGGAGATTTGGCAGATTCTGGGACTATGTTCTCTGCTGACCAGATGTGGCCACCCCTACTGACCTGAAGATGATGCTCAGAAAAAGGCCTCACCTCCCTCATTTCAGAAGGTGCACCCCTAAAGGTCTTCAGGGATGACAAGTATGACAGGGGCCCACATTGTGGAGTCCCTCTGTCTGTGACAGGAGGCCCCTCAGTGACCTTAAGGTATCTGAAATTACTCCTGGGAGGGCCTAGATCTATCCCTTCTCCTAACCTGAGAATGCATCCTGCAGGCCAAGGCCACCCTCTGCTGACCTGAAACCATACTCCTCAGTCCGAGGCCTACACATCCAGAGGGCCCTCCTCCCCTTGACCCAGGCAGAAGTCAGGAAATACCTTATCTAGAGACCAAGTGCAGAGGCACTGGATCCATCTCTGCTTTGGGGTCCTAAGTCCTCAGTCCTCCCTCAGGGTCCTCAACTTGGCTCCCTGCAGAACCTGGACCGTCCGCTCTAGTCAACTGAACAGCTTCTCCTTATACACATTTCCCAGTCTCTCCCAGACCAGAAAGTGGAAGTCAGCAAATGCCCCTCGTGATTAATACCTCCAAGGGGTCTTACGGGAATAAGAGGAGGGGCAGGTTTCTGTTGGGATACTTCTTTCCTGGGGTCCAGGGTCTCTGCAACCCTCCCTCAGGTACTTCAACCTAACTCTCAGCAGGACCAGGGTCCTTCTCCTGCTGACCTGAGTCCTTACTCCTTATACGAAGTCTTAAGTATAAGACCCAGTTACGAATATCTGAAGATGCTCATGTGGTCATTCCACCAAGGGGTCTCCGAGGGCAGACAGCAGGGTGGGGATATGAAAAGATTCTTCCGTCCACCCTCATGGTCCGAGGACCTGGGGTCCTGCCAGGCCCTGAGAACCTGCCCCAGTTGATCTGAGACCGTGTCCCTCAGATAGAGGCCTCCAATGTCCTGTGACCCCCCCCAGGTGAAGTATATGGACATCACTTAGGGCCACCAACCCTGGGAAATCCCAGGCCTCCAGGTACGGGACAGAGATTCTGTGAAATCACCTCAGCCCTACTTCTGGTCCTCACCTGGATTCCAGGCAAAGTGTGTGTACTGCCTGCTGCTGACCTGAGATAGCTCCCCTGAAACCTCGGAGGTTCCCCTGAGGTCATGGAGTGGACTTGCATGCAAACAGATGGCTCCCACTGAAATCAATCCTGCGTCTGTCATTCCTGAAGTCGCCAGGCAGGGGTAGCCTAAGGTGGTGCAGCCTTCCCTCTGCCTTGGGAGCTCTGGGTGTTGAGGCTTGGGGGCCACTTCAGATTAGCATAGAAAGGAGGCCCAGGATCTGCCAAATCTCAAGACAAGGACCACCTGAGAGGGTGGAAGGTGTGAAGTTTCCCCACCCCAAAAGGTTTAGATTGCCCTGTTCTCAGACCCGGGAAGACCCAGCAGGAGGGCTGGATGTTGTAGGCTCCTCTTTTGCCACATGGTTGTGGATGGGGGAATCTTGGGCATGTGTGGATGTTGGTCTCAGAGAATCATGACATCAGAAGGAAGAGTCCCAGGATCTGCCAGGTGTCAACGTGCTGACCATTTGTGAAGCCTCCATGTGTGCGCCCTTCTCAGAAAAGGAAGGATGACACAATGTCCAGCTGTCCCCTGTCCTCAGCCCTGAAAGGACCAACAGTGGACCTAAGTGGCTTGCTCCTTTCTATCATGGGAGGGAAAGTGGGGAGTCCTCAGTGAGGTGAGTTCTTTGTCTAAGGGGAAGAGGTCAAATGTCCCAGGTGGGGAGGGCTTGGAGGTAGGGCAGGCCCTGGCAGAAGTAAACATTGACAACCTACAGGGGGACTGGGGAATGCAGCAGGGCCAGAGGGCCCGTACCTGCTGCCAGCATTTTGTGATGTTAGCAGGGGATGTGGAGGGGGGAGTGGGGTGGGGTTTCTGCAATGTGGTGCCTGCTGATGTGTCTCTTGGGGCTTTCAGGAAGGTGAGGATCTTGTTCTGAGTGGACAAAATTAAGTCATCTGAGGAGGCATGTCTGCTCAACAGTGAGAAGAGTCCCGGGTCTTGCCAAAGTGAAGGTGAGAACCCTGAGGGAGGCATGAGTGTACCCTAATGCCTGTGACAAATATGAGCCCCCACAGAAATCCAGCTAGCCCTACTCTCAGCCCTGGACACCCTGAGCAAGGTTGTCAGGCTAAGTCTTTCCACCCATTTCCTGGTTGGTGGTCGCGGGAAGGGGAGGGCCTTTGCTGAGGGTCTGGACATAGGTCAGCTGAGGCAAGTTCTTACGCAATAGCAGTGTGAACTCAAACGAGGAATGAGGGGAACCCTGACACCTAGACACAGGGAACCCAGGCCTTTTTTTGTCAGAAATGGGGAGACCTGGAATCTGTGGGTGTATTGGCTCCTCTCGCTCCCTGTTCTGGAATCTTCTGCAGAGGAGGCTTTTTCTTTATGAGGCGGGCCTCAGGTCAACAGATGGAGTTGTTTCAGTTCGTGCAGAGTGACAAGGGGGGGACTGTTGGCACCCCCATCCTAGGAGAGGTGGAATCAATAGAGTATGGTGAAACATTATTTTTTTTTGTGTGTGTGACACTTGTCAGACTCTGGGCACCTGTGACCAGATATGGGGCCACCTAAGGGGTGTGTGGTATTGTTCTCAGAGTTTGTTCTCAGGCCAGCAGATGGGGAGAAGGATGCCCAGCCAGGGGACAGGTGATGACCCCGAGTGGTGAGGAGGGGATCACACAAGCAGAACGGTGGACACCTCACAGCATCCAATCCCACCTCACCACACTGTCTTACATAGAACCTTGGGATGTGCCAGCTGCTCGCTGAGGAGCCCCTCACTTCTTCCTTTAGGATCTTCCTGGAGAGGCCACTCTGGAGACACTCCTGTGAGGCCCGAGAACACTGCTGAAAAAGATACTACTAAGTCACCATTCTCAGAACCGCCGAGGGTGCGTTTCGCAGTTGAGGCCCCACACAAACCCTCTCTCCCACAGTCCCGTGTGTCCTGTTGGCCCACCTTCAACCCACACTACTGCCGCTATTGCAGTGCGAGTCATCCTGCCTCACTATCAGATGAGTGAGCTCTGCAAGCTGGAGGACGACAATCAGAATCGAAGGGAGAACCAGGACCTGGTGGCCGTGTAGGTGTTCGAGGCTGAGGAGGAGAAGGAGGAGGCCATGTCTCTCTCCTCCTGTGTCTCCTCCCTCTCAAGCCTGTTCCCAGTCAGCCTGGAGGAGGTGTCTGCTGCCCAGACAGCCAGTCCTCCCCAGAGCCCTCAGGTTGCCTTTCCTTCCCCCCCTGCCATGGCAGCCCCTCCATGCAGCCAACCTAAAGATCAGGGACTCAGCTGCCCAGATGAGGAGGGCCCAAGCACCACGAAGGGCTCTGAAGATGCTGCGTCCTTGCTCCGAGATGCCCTACATTTGAAGAAAGTTGACCTGGTGGGCTTCCTGCTCCTAAAGTATCGCGCCAGGGAACTGACCACAAAGGCAGAAATGCTGAGTAGGGTCATCAAAGAGTACCAGGACCACTTCAAGGTGATCTTCAGTGCAGCCTCTGAGTGCATGCAGCTGGTCTTTGGCATTGATGTGAAAGAAGTAGACCCCATCGACCACTCCTATGTCCTGGTCACCACCTTGGGCCTGACCTATGATGGGATGGTGAAGGATGGGCATATTTTTCCCAACACTGGCCTCCTGGTCACAGTTCTGTGGGTGATCGCTACAGAGGGCGATTGTGCCCCTGAGGAGGCAGTCTGGGAAGCCCTGCATGTCAGGGGCCTGTATGATGGGAAGGAGCATTGGATCTATGGGGAGCCCAGAGAGCTCATCACCAAAGTGTGGGTGCTCGAACAGTACCTGGTGTATCGCCAGGTGCCCGACAGCGATCCTGCATGCTACGAGTTCCTGTGGGGTCCCAGGGCCCATGCTGAGACCACCGAGCTGATAGTCCTAGATATTTTGCTCAGGGTTTGCAGAAGGGATCCCAGTTCTGTGTCATTTCCGTCAGAAGAGGGTGTGAGTGATGAGGAAGGGGCCTGAGCCAAGCTGCATCCAGGCATGTTTCAGGCCCACATGTGGCGGATTGTCCTGCTGGGTATGATGTGGGGCCAGTGTTTCACTCTGTGTTTGAGAGGAGGGCAGTCACCATTTTAGGTAGTGTGGCTCAGGGCAAGATGGGGAATAAGGGCTGTGGCATCTTTGGGTTCCAATGATGATTTAGAAAATGATCCTTGTTTTCTGTGGGGATTTTTCAATTTGTGTTCCTGGTCATAGAAGTTTTTATGAGCTTCAGGGTGTAAGTTTGTGAATGACATTGACCACTTGTATTTGTACTATCCAGTCAAAAGTAAGATTTTTGCTGTTGTGTAAAACAAAATGGGACATCTGTCAACTTAGTTTTTGGTTTTGTCAACTACGTAACATAGAATTTGTGGAGTATCAACCTCCGGAATGGTGGGAATTAAATTTCTGTTGTTGATAAACTACTCAGTCTGTGGTAGTTTGTTATGGCAGTAAGATCGGACTAAGGGAGGAAGGAAAGGGGCATCTGGAAGAGGCATCAGAGAGGAGGCTTACATGTCTCAGCAAGGTTGCTCAGCAGCTCAGGGGACTGGCTAGTGCATCTCAGAACTGCAAGGGTCTATCTTATGTACACCCAGGAGTCAGGCTCTCCCCAAGGGCCCCATAGCCCAGAAACCATCACTTTCTGGCTGCAAGGCTGTGCTGAAGCCACCACCAAGTCAAGACTGAAGTCTCTCTCAATAGGGGGTGACTGACCTTGTAGCCCAGTCAGCTGTGCTGCCCTGGAATCACCTGACTCTGGGGGCTCGGCACATAGGGCGACAACACACAGGGCTCATCTCTGGGGCCTTTGGAGCTGGGAAGAGCATACCAATCCCTTCTCGCCAAAGGTCCTGAGCATGGTGCCTAATAATGTCTGTCTGATTGGTGGCCACTGGACCCCAGGGTTGAATTTCTGGGACTCAGCAGGCTTAGCTGAGGGGCGCCATTTCCACAACACCCTTCTCCACCTACACTGAAGTGAGCAGTGTGAAGATTTCCTCCTCGGATAACAAGATCAGCCTGTTGTCTTAGATTCTTCATCTTGGTGGAAATCTGGTGGCATTTGCATCAAAGAAGAGTAGCTAATGGTCCTAGAGAAGACTTGGGATGAAAGAGTGCCTAAATCAGGCCAAGTAACCTCCTGTTCTCCACAACATGCCGGTCTGTGGTTTTCAGAAACTTTTCTCCAATTTTCCTCCCATAAAAGGGGCAAACCATTTTGAATAAGTAATCAGCAGAGTCATGAGATGGCAAAGGCCACAAGGAAATCTCCTTTTGAGCCTTTAACGAATTCACTTAAGAAACAACACTTTGGAAGGCAACTGAAGGGAGCTGGCTGTTTAAACAGAGACACTAGGAGTGCCCGTGGAAAAGCCACCAGTGGACTTCCCTCCCATTGTTAGCCTCTAGGGCATGTCTCCCAAAACAAACTGACTCTGTGAATAAATGTTTTCAAGCCTATTTGGAAGCACAAACACGATGGTCTGAGCCCTAATCTGGAACAGGGGGCTCCATTAAGGATGCAGACCTTCAGCTGAGGGGCACCTTGAGGGTTTCTCTTCCCAAATGCCTTTGCACTCCTCATTCAGGAACAAAAGATTATCCCTTAGAGAGGACAAAGGACACCATTTAGCAACAGAACTGGGAAAGGACCTCGAACCCATGCAGGTGGGACCTTTCCATGGTACTAATCTATCCCCCAATACAGAGCAAGTATTAACACCAACGTTCTCCACAACTGCTAGAGATCATGGGTTACCAAAACCGCTGTGGTGTCCTTTCCTCTCTGGTGAAGATGACTTGAGTTTGGCTTTTGTCCCATTACACACCCAGACTCTCATCTACGTTCAATTTCATACTTTGGATTATCTTAATATGACCTTCCTCCAGCCAAGGTGAGCTGAAAAAATAAGAATTTACCTTGGTAGTGAGTCTGTGTAAAGTAGGGTCTTTCTAAAGTATCTCACCCAAGAAGAAACAAAATGATTCAATGTACCTATGTTCAAGGCAATGGAAGGAGGAGGAAACACATGTGGGGTGGTGCTGGGCTTCTGGCAAGGGGAACAGGGCTGGCATGAGAGTGAGTCAGTGGAATGTTTTGTTTCTACAGAGGTGAATCCATGTGTAACCTCCAAATCAGCAATGAAAAGAGGAAGTACCAAAGGAGATCCAATTTTGACGTGGGATGCCAGAAAACTGAGAAAGCAAAAGATCACCCACCTCACTGAAGAAAGGGAATGGCGTATAGAGGAGTCCTCACAGAAGGCTGAATCCGAGGTTCTGGGGAGGGTGGTTTGAGAAGGCAAATGCAGGGGTTTGAAAATGAGCCCACCTTGGTTTATGAGAAGAGTTCCTATGCAGAAGAGATTGAAACTAAATCAATCCTGTTGTGATCTGAGAAAGCTGAGGTTTATGGACCAGCAGAGCTCAAGAGGGGCTCCCAAGCACAGCAGAGGCTATGGCTGTCCACTTGCACACCAACTCGGTGGGTAAAAGTGTGTCTGAAGTGCTTAAGGTAGCACTGAGTTTGAGGAACAAGAGGAGAGCTCCCAACTGTGCTGGAGCACAGCCCTACTCTAGGGACAACTTGACCCACGGGAAGATAAACAAGATTCTTAGTTTGGACCCACCATAGTAGGACCCACCAACCAGCAGGAGCAGCTGGAATCAACCAAAGCAGGAAGCTGGTGTGGGGCAGGGACATGGCAGAGGGGACTACCAACTGTGACTGGGCCAACTACCATCTTGTGGGCAGTACAATCCCCAAGGGTCCCATCTGACTCAGGGAGTCTTGGTGGTAGCCAAGCTCAGACTAAACAGGGCCTTGCCCTTGAGCAATCAAAGAGGCCATCAACAGGCCTCTGCCACCTGAAGGGGCGGGAGTGGAGATAGGATCACACCTTCTTGGCCCTTGCAGTGCCTGGAAACAATAAACAGTGTGCCTGGCCCTTTCTGGTCACCTGAACCCTATTTTTCTGTACTTTGCAAAAAGAGAGAAGCTGGGGACATAACACATGTCCAGGCCCCCCACCCTTAGCCAGGGTGTACTCTTCAGACTAGCTGTGAGCCACCTTTGTGACATCACTTGACCAGGAAAGAGGACTGTGACTTAAGCAGTTGATTGCCCCATGACCAACACTCTAGAATTTTGAGACAGTGTATATTGGGCATCCCTGTTGTGCCCAAAGGCATTTCTGACCCGAGAGTTCAGTGATAAGATCCCGGGTGGCCAGTGCTCTTTGATGTCGAGCCTCTCCATGGCTGGTCAGGGAACCAATGAGATGCACGAAGCCAAGCTGTCCCCATCAGCGGATGGACAGCCACCAGTAATGGTCCAAAATGATACACCCTCGGATCCACATGTGGACCCAGGGAGGCTTTGGAGAGGCAGGGGGACCCTGCCAGAAGCCAAGACCCAAGCCCCCAAGACAACCCACAGCCACAGGACCCAAACTAAGGTGCCGCCAATGTGGAAGGAAACAGCATTCCTCTTGGGCTGTCCTTCCCAACAAAGCTTTGGAGGATCATGGAGGATGACACCTTCTAGTCTGCGCTGGAGTGACGACGGAGACACTGAGATCATAGAAGAAGATCTTTTCCAGAGGAAGGGGCGAGGAGAAAATCTTTGACTCAGACAGCTTGAAGAGTTTTGTCCCCCGGCTGAACCTCTATGGATTCAGCAAAATATGCCCAGGCCATTCTTCAGTTCTCTCTCCAAGGAAAGGTTGATGGCAAAGTAGAAAGTCTCCCATTTCCCATGTTCTCTGTTACCCAACCCTCTTCCTAGTAGATCAAGAAGAAGGAAAGGTTTCATTTCAAGGGACAAGACTTTTTCACTTGAGACAGTATTTATTGAAAGATGAGAAAGTATAGATTTTCAGAGGAAACTCTAACCCACCTTAGAGATAACTTGCAGGGATAACTAAAGACTCTGAGAGGCCAGTTAATGTAAAATGGATACATTTTCTCCCAGAATGACTAAAATGATTAATTTTGTTTCAGGTCTACCACAACTCGAACTTCCGGAGAGATAAGCCTAGGCTCCTGGAGAACATTAAGACAAAGGGCAGCCAGATGACTCCTGCTCGTCGAGAGACCAGCACAACCCCTCTAAAGAAAAAGAAGCCACTAGCCCCTACAAGACACTCCCCAGGTTCACCACAAGGGAGACACCAGGGAAGACAACCAAAGGCCCAGAGGAAAGTCCGCAATGTTCGGGGACCCAGTGGTACCCAGTCACTCAAGTTCTTGGGTCTGTGGTCCACGGGCAGTGCCATGGAAGTCCAGTGCCCAAGTGATCCAGGTGGTCCAAGTGGGGAGGGCACATCTGGGAATGTCATGTTTGTGCCCACGGCTACTGCCGAAACCAACGGCACAGGGGATCTGCCCATCAGCACCCCAAATTCCCTACTACGTGGTTTGGTGATGTCTTTGTACAACGCCTGTTATTCCATCCTGATGGCTGGCCTTTCATTCATGGCCCCACCCAAGGACCCTGAAGAGGATGAAGAGGAGGAGGAGGGTGCCTCAGATTATAAGTTGGCACTATGTGAGCAGTTCAAGGGCAGTGCAGGTCCCTAAGCTCACAGGTGAGAGAAAACAATCACCGCGTTGTAATCACGAATCCATTTTTGGTTTTCATAAAGAAAAGTGAAACTCCATTGTAGTAAATAGACAATGCAATGACAATTGTGAGTCCATCTCCTTCTGTTTCTGAGCTACACACCTCATCAGATGAGCCCGAGGAGGCCAGAAATCCTGGCCCGGAACAAGTTTCTGTCCTCGCTGTCCTCTTTCATTTTCATAGGCTCAGCCAAGGATCTGGATAGAGAGGCCTGAGGCCAGCCCAGGACAATGGGTCTCGTGAGCCTTGCCTGCTGGTCAGCAGACAGAACTTCCTGGCTCCTGACCTTGGGAGAATCACCTTATATTAGTCATGCAGCTTGAAACTGGAGGGTCTTTCGTCATGCTCCCTCTATGATGCCAGGAAGTTTCTGATCAGCCGCTGGGCTTCTCTAGCCCAAGTTCCAGGGGCCTTCCAGAGAGGCCCATCTAAAACTGGGGCCACCCCATCTGCTAAGCCGTGGGAACTGAGACAGTCTGGCTCAGAGGACAGGCCGTTTCAGTCAATGTTTGGGAGAAAGCCCATTATCCTCGCAGCTAACACCCCCCAGTGTCTCTGCTAGAAGAGACCCATATAAATAAAAGATTGCCCACAAGGTAAATACTACTCAGCAGTTTTCCATCTGAGCTGTATTTCAGATCCTTCCTTTGGTCATGTAGTAGCTCTGTGACATGTCTAACACATGGCTTCATGAGCCAAGGGACACTTTTATGGCAGACAAGAGTCACTTGCCAGAACAGACAGGGGCTTTGTTGCAAAGTGTGATGCCCCTTTGTGGTGAATGAGGCCATCCCTGTCTGGTCACCCTCGGGTAATTGTTCATTGGCCACTCCTAGCCCTCCCACAACATCCCCAGGATGCTGCTGAAGCGTTCTATGAGCTTGACCAGAACACAGAGAGGGGGAAACCTGTAAGGGAGCTGAGCCCCGAACACTACCCAGTTCTCTTAAAACATATTTCTTTGTACAACCCAGGAGTGAGCAGGACCAAAATGAGTGATAACACCAAGATATTTAGTGCCTGTTTCCCTTTTCCCTAAAGGTCAGAGTCCTTGAGACTGTCACTGAGCCCAGGGAGGCCCCTCACGAGGAATGTCCCCTACACCTGAGCACAGAAATCTGTTTACACGAACAGCAGATGGTGGGTAATGCTCCCCACAGTGGTGCCCATTCTGAGTGAACCCGATTTATACATTCCTGGCATGATGGCGAGTTGATGGTCATGGACCAGCTGGTTTCTCCGTAAGTTTGCTGTAAGGAGTCCTCTTCCCCAAGGGGATCAAGTGCTCCTGGAAGATACCTTACCCCCTTTCCTGGGTATGGGCTCCAGTAACCATCTGGGGTTTGAAAGTGCAGTCAGGTACTTCTGATTCAAGTTGGTCAGTAGAGCTTTTGTTTTTCTCTTATATTGTTGTTGATTTTAGAGAGAGGCGAAAGGAGAAGGAAAGAGAGATAGAAATATCAATCGGAGAGAAACACTGATTGGCTGCCTCATGCACACCTCCCCCTGGGGATTGAGCCCACAACCCTGGCATGTACCCTGAACAGGAATCGAACCTGTGACCTTTTGTTGCATGGGATGATGCTCAATCCATGTTCCACACCTGCTGGCCTCAGTACAGCTTTTTTTTTCTTTTCTTTCAGCATCATGAAATTTATTTCTTTTTTTTCCCATGTATATTTATTTATTCTTAATCTACACCAAGGATATTTTTTATATGGAATTTTATTTTATTTTAATTTTTTGTTGTTTTTCAAATTAATTAATTTATTTTTGTTATAGATGTTTCTCCTTTTACCCCCACTGAATCCCCTCCCACTCCATCCCAGCCCTGTCCCCAGCTTTGTTGTCCATGTCCATTGTTCATGCATACATGCATATAAGTTCTGGGTTTTATCTCTCCCCCACCACACCCTCCTCTGGGGATTGTCAGTCTGTACCCCAATTCAACGTCTCTAGGACTACCCCATTCCTCAGACTGTTATGTTCATTATATTCCACAAATAAGTGAGATCATAAGATACTTGTCTTTCTCTGTTTGGCTTGTTTCACTTAGGATGATACTTTCTAGGTCCCTCCATGTAATCTCAAAGGATAAGAGATCTTTCTTTCTTACAGCTGCGTATTACTCCATTGTGTATATGTACCACTGCTTTTTTATCCATTCGTCTACTGATGGACACTTGGGCTGTTTCCAGATGTTAGCTATTGTAAATAGAGCTGCTACAAACTTAAGGGTACATATATTCTTTCTGATTGGTGTTTCAGGCTTCTTAGGGTATATTCCTAGAAGTGGGATCACTGGGTCAAATGGAAGTTCAATTTTTAATTTTTTGAGGTAACACCATATTGTTTTTCATAGTGACGGCACTAGTCTGCATTCCTACCAGCAGTGTACTAGAGTCCCTGTTTCTCCACACCCTCGCCAACACTTGTTGT
Organism: Molossus molossus; assembly: GCF_014108415.1. Taxonomy (NCBI): domain Eukaryota; kingdom Metazoa; phylum Chordata; class Mammalia; order Chiroptera; family Molossidae; genus Molossus; species Molossus molossus. Next base: position 90,577,817 of record NW_023425355.1, on the reverse strand, counting down.
TTGATGATTTGTTGATGGCGGCCATTCTGAGAGGTATGAGGTGATCCCGCATTGTTGTTTTAATTTGCATCTCTCTGATGATTAGTGATGTTGAGCATTTCTTCATATGTCTCTTAGCCATTTGTATGTCCTGTTTGGAGAGGTGTCTATTTAGTTCCTCTGCCCATTTTTTAATTGGGTTTTTGTCTTTCTTTTGTTGAGTTGTATGAGCATTCTATTTATATTGGAATTTAAACCCTTACCTGATGTATCATTGGCAATTATGCTCTCATACAGTGGGCAGCCTTTCCGTTTTGATGATTGGATCTTTTGCAGTGCAGAAGCGTTTGAGTTTGATGTAGTCCCATGCGTTCATTTTCTCCTTTGTTTCTATTGCCTTAGGTGATGTATCAGTGAAAATTCTGCTGTGTATGATGACTGAAATTTTGTTGCCTACAGTGTCCTTTAGGATTTTTATGGATTCATGAGTCACATGTAGGTCTTTTATCCATTTTGAGTTTATTCTTGTGTAAGGTGTAAGTTGATTGTCTAGTTTCATTTTTTTGCATGTAGCTGTCCAATTTTCCCAACACCATTTATTAAAGAGGCCATCCTTACTCCAGTGTATGCTCTTGCCACCTTTGTCAAATATTAATTGAGCATATTGCCTTGTATGCTCTTGCCACCTTTGTCAAATATTAATTGAGGAGATTGCCTTGGGTCCATTTCTGGGTTCTCTGTTCTGTTCCACTGGTCTATATGCCTGTTCTTGTGCCAGTACCAGGCTGTTTTGATTACAGTGGCTTTGTAGTATAACCTGAAATCTGGTAATGTGATCCCTCCAAGTTTGTTCTTCTTTTTCAAGATTGCTGTGGCTATTCGAGGACTTTTTTGGTTCCATATGAAATTTTGAAGTATTTGTTCTAGTTCTGTGAAGTATGTCGTTGGTATTTTGATGGGGATTGCATTGAATCTATAGATTGCTTTGGGTAATATGGACATTTTAATGATGTTAATTCTTCCAATCCATGAACAGGGTATGTGCTTCCACTTTTTTATATCTTCCTCTATTTGTTTTTTCAATGATCTGTAATTTTCTGTGACTAGGTCCTTTATTTCTTTGGTTAAGTTTATTCCTAGGTATCTTAATTTTTTTTGCCACAATGGTAAATGGGATTGTTTTCTCAGTTTCTCTTTCTGTGAATTCATCATTGGTGTATAAAAATGCCATTGATTTCTAGACGTTAATTTTGTATCCTGCTGCTTTTCCAAATTCATTTATTAAGTCTAGTAAATTTTTGATGGAGTTTTGGGGTTTTCTACATACAGTATCATGTCATCTGCTAATAATGACAATTTCACTTCCTCCTTTCCAATTTGGATCCCTTTTATTTATTCTTCCTGTCTAATTGCTGTGGTTAAGACTTCCAGTACTATGTTAAATAAGAGTGGTGAAAGTGGGCATCCTTGCCTTGTTCCTGTTCTTAAGGGAAATGCTTTTAGTTTTTGCCAATTGAGTATGATATTGGCTGTAGGTCTTTCATATATGGCCTTTATTATGTCTAGATATGATCCCTCTATTCCCACATTGCTGAGCATTTTTATCAGAAATGGAAGCTGGATTTTGTCGAATGTTTTTTTGGCATTTATTGAAATGATCATGTGGTTTTTATTCTTCATTTTATTTATGTGGTGTATCACGTTTATTGATTTGTGAATATTGTACCAGCCTTGCATCCCTGGGATGAATCCCACTTGGTCATGGTGAATAATTTATTTGGTGTATTGCCTGATCCGACTTGCTAGTAATTTATTCACGATTTTGGCATCTACGTTCATCAGGGATATTGGCCTGTAGTTTTCTTTCTTTGTAGTGTCTTTTTCTAGTTTTGGAATTAGAATTATGCTGGCTTCATAAAATGAGTTTGGAAGTCTTCCTTCTTCTTGAATTTTTTGAAATAGTTTGAGGAGAATGGGTCTTAGCTCTTCTTCGAATGTTTGGTAAAGCTCCCCATGAAGCCATCCAGGCCTGGGCTTTTGTTTGCTGGGAGAGTCTTGATTACATCTTCAATTTCTTCTGCTGTTATTGGTCTGTTAAAATTTTCAATCTCTTCCTGGTCCAGTTTTGGGAGACTATGTGTTTCTAAAAATTTGTCCATTTTGCTTAGATTGTCGAATTTGTTGCCATATAATTGTTCATGGTAGTTGTTAACGATCTTTTGTATTTCTGTGGTGTCAGTTGTAGCTTCTCATTTTTCATTTCTGATTTTGCATATTTGGGTTCTCTCTCTTTGATTTTTCGTTAGTGTAGCTAAGGGTCCATCAATCTTGTTTACCTTTTCAAAAAACCAGCTTTTTGTTTCATTGATCCTTTGAATTGTTTTTTTTGGACTCTTTGTCATTTATTTCTGCTCTGATCTTTACTATTTTCTTTCTTCTACTTGCTCTGGGATTTTCTTTTTGTTTGCTCTTTAATTCTTTAAGTTCTGAGGTTAGATAGTCTATTAGAGATTTTTCTTGTTTTTGGAGGTAGGCCTGTAGTGCTATGAACTTCCCTCTCAGAACTGCTTTTGCTGCATCCCATAGTTTTTGTGTTGTTGTGTCTTCATTTTCACTGGTTTCCAGGAAGTGTTTAATTTCTTGATCTCCTCTGTAACATATTCATTGTTTAATAACATGCTATTTAACTTCTATGTGTTCAAATGTCTTTGCATGTTCTTGTTGGAACTGATTTCTAGTTGCATGCCATTGTGATCTGAGAAGATGCTTGATATGATTTCAGTCTTCTTGAACTTGTAGAGACTTAGTTTGTGTCCTAACATTTGGTCTATCTTTGAGAATGTCCCATGTGCACTTGAGAAGAATGTGAATTCTGTAGTTTTGGGGTGTAATTCTCTGTAGATATCTATTAAATCCATTTTGTCTAGTGCTTCATTTAGAGTCTCTGTTTCCTTGCTAATTTTTTGCTAGAGGATCTATCCTGTGATGTCACCGGGGTGTTGAAGTCCCCTGCTATGATTGTATTGCTATCGATTTCTCCTTTGAAGTCCTCTAGAAGATGTATTATTATTATTTTTTTTATCTTCACCCGAGGATATTTTTCCATTTTTTGTACAGATAGAGTGGGAGGGAGAGAGAGGAAGAGAGAGAGAGTGAGAAACATCGACGTGAAGGGACACATCGAGCGGCTGCCACCCGCACGACCAACCAGGGCCGGGGACAAACTGCAACCGAAGTACGTGCCCTTAGCGGGATCCGAACCTGGGTCTCTTTGGTCCTCAGGCCGACACTCTAACCGCTGAGCCAAACTGGCCAGGGCCAGAAGATTTTTAATATATTTTGGTGCTCCTATATTGGGTGCCTATATGTTTATCAAGGTTATATCTTCCTGTTGGATAGATCCTTTCAATATTATGTGGTGGCCTTCTTTGTCTCTAAATATGGCCTTCATTTTGAAATCTATTTGATCAGATATGAGTATTGATACCCCAGCTTTTTTTTCTTTCCATTTGCTTGGAAGATTTTTTTTCATCCCTTCACTTTCAATCTATGTGAGTCTTTTGTTGTGAGGTGGGTCTCTTGTAAACAACATATAGATGAATCATGCTTTCTTATCCAATCAGCTACCCTGTGTGTTTTTATTAGAGCATTCAATTCATTTACGTTTAAGGTGATTATTGATATGTACTTATTTATTGCTGTTTTTGTTTAGTGTGGTTATATTTTTCTTTTTCTTTTTTTAAAATCTTTATTGTTGAATATAGAATGTATTACAGATGTTCCACATTTTCCCCCCATTGATTCCCTCCTCCCCACTCCCGCCTCCCTCCCGCCTTTTCTCACACTATTGTCTGTGTCCATTGGTTATGCATTTAAGTTCTTTGGTTTATTTCTTCCCCCCCCCCCCAGCCCCTTTCCCTTTGAGGTTTGTCAGTTTAGCAACCAATTTGTACTTCTTAATCCCTTCACCTTTTTCACCCATTCCCCCAAACCCCCTCCCATCTGGCAACCAACAAAATGTTCTCTGTATATATGAGAATGTTTCTGTTCTATATGTTCATTTTGTTTGTAGATTCCATTGTTGATAGATATGTATTCATTGCCATTTTGTTTGTTCATATATTTTATCTTTTTCTTCAAAAAGACCCTTCATGCCCTGGCCAGTTTTGCTCAGCGGTTAGAGCATCGGCCTGCTGTCCGGAGAGACCCAGGTTCGGTTCCCGCTAAGGGCACGTACTTCGGTTGCAGTTTGTCCCCGGCCCTGGTTGGTCGTGCGGGTGGCAACCACTCGATGTGTCCCTTCACGTCGATGTTTCTCTCTCTCTCTCCCTCCCACTCTATCTGTACAAAAAATGGAAAAATATCCTCGGGTGAGGATAAAAAAAAAAAAAGACCCTTCATCATTTCATATAATAACAGTTTGGTGGTGATGAACTCCTTTAACTTTTTCTTGTCTGGGAAAGTCTTTATATGGCCATTGATTCTAAATGACAGCTTTGCAGGATAGAGTAATCTTGGTTGTAGGTCCTTGCTTTCCATCACTCTGAATATTTCTTGCCACTCCCTTCTGGCCTGCAAAGTTTCTTTTGAGAAATCAGCGGACAGCCTTATGGGAACTCCCTTGTAGGTAACTAACTGCTTTTCTCTTGCTGCTTTTAAGATTCTCTCTTTGTCTTGAACCTTTTGCATTTTGATGATGATGTGTCTTGGTGTGGGCTCTTGGGGTTCATCTTGTTTGGGACTCTCTGTGCTTCCTGTTTATGTCTGTGTATGTCTGTTCCTGTGTATGTCTGTTTCCTTCACCAAGTTAGGAAAGTTTTCTGCCATTATTGTTTCAAACAGGTTTTCGATTTTTTGTTCTCTCTTTTCTCCTTCTGGCACCCCCAACATGCGCATGTTGGCACGCTTGAGGTTGTCCCAGAAGCTCCTTATACTATCCTCATTTTTTTGGATTCTTTTTTCTTTTTTTTTTTTTTTTTTTTTTTTTTTTTTTTTTTTTTTTTTATCCTCACCCGAGGACATTTTTCCATTTTTTGTACAGATAGAGTGGGAGGGAGAGAGAGGAAGGGAGAGAGAGAGAGAAACATCGATGTGAAGGGACACATCAAGTGGCTGCCACCCGCACGACCAACCAGGGCCGGGGACAAACTGCAACCGAAGTATGTGCCCTTAGCGGGAACCGAACCCGGGTCTCTGCGGACCGCAGGCCGACGCTCTAACCGCTGAGCCAAACTGGCCAGGGCGGATTCTTTTTTCTTTTTGCTGTTCTGATTGGGCGTTTTTTGCTTCCTTATATTCCAAATCGATGGTTTGCTCCTTGGATTTACGTACTCTATTATTGAAGCTGTGTAAATTAATTCTTTATTTCAGTTAAAGCCTCCTTCGTTTCTAACTGTGCATCGATCATTTCTGACTGGTCCTTTTTTATGCTCTTGAGGCCCTCACTGAGTTCATTGAGCATCCTTATAAGCAGTATTTTGAACTCAGCATCTGTTAGGTTGCTTATCTCCATTTCGCTTAGTTCTTTTCTTGGGGTTTTGTTCTGTTCTTTCATTTGGAACCTGTTTCTTTGTCTCCTTTTTTGGCTGCCTCCCTGTGTTTGTTTCTGTGTATTACTTAACGAGCAGTATGGGGTTAGCTGAGACCAGATGCTGCTCGTTTGAAAAAATTTAGGAAAACCTGAAGCAGGGTCCAAGTCAGGGCTATCCTATGGTTAAGCAAGTGCCAACAGCTTGGGTGGGCCTGAAAGTTGGGTGGGGCGGGGCAGGGCCTCAGGGAGTCAGCTGGGTGGGGCTACCAGTGTGAGCCAGGTTGCTGGAGTCCCAGATATGGCTTCTGTCCGCCGCCCCAGGGAAGAGCTCACCAAAGGAACAAAGGCTTCTGACAGCACGTTTGTCCCGGAGAAAGCCCCCTTCAGCCCTCGCTCCAGTGCCAAACAGCTCTTCCCTGTATGTCTCTGGTGCCCCTAGAGCTGCCTCCCCTCCAACCTTAGAGGGAGAGAGTCCAATGAGTCCGTGCGTGGGCCCTTTAAGGAGCTGCGTGGGGCTCCAACCGCGTCAGCCTCCCTGAGCCTCAGTTCCTGCTGGTTTTTCCAGCCAGAATTTATGGGGACTTCTCTTCGTGGCACTGGAACCCTGAGCAGGGCACCTGGTGTGGGACGGGGACCCCTCAGTCCTCAGGAAGGACCTTCACAGCCGAGATGTCCTCCTGATTTTTATCCGCCACATGTGGGTGTGGGACCAGCCCGTCGCGCAGCCGCCCCTCCTACCAGTCTCGATGCAGCTTCTTTAATTCCGTAGTTGTAGGACTTCCATTCAGCTTGATTTCAGGTGGTTTTGAATTGTGGTTGTTCTGTAGTTTTGTTGTAACTTGGATGTGGTTGTGGGAGGACATGATACTGTGTTTACCTACACCGCCATCTTGACCGGCAGTCTAGTGTGGTTATATTTTTCATTGTATTCCTCCTGCTAATTAAATCATTCCTTTTTAACATTTATTGCAGTGGTCGTTTGGTGCTAAGGTATTCCCTTAGCCCTTTGTTTTGTCTGGGAAGCTCTTTATTTGACCTTCTATTTTGAATGATAGCCTTGCCGGGTAGAGTAGTTTTGGATTCAAATCCTTGTTTTTCATTCAAATCCTTGATTACCTCATGCCATTCCCTTCTTGCCTGTAGTGTTTCTGTTGAGAATTCAGCTGAGAGTCGTATGGGGTTTCTTTTGTAGGTAACCTGTTGTTTCTCTCTTGCTGCTTTTAGGATTCTCTCTTTGTCTTTAATTCTTGGCATTTTGTTTACTATGTGTCTTTGTGTCGGCCTTTTTGGTTTTTTTTTACTTGGGGCTCTCTGTGCTCTTTGAACTTGAATGCCTTCTTCCTTCACCAAATTAGGGAAGTTTTGTCACTATTTCTTCAAATATATTCTCTAACCCTTGCTCATTTTCTTCTTCTTCTGGGACTCCTATGATGCGTATGTTATTACATTTCCAGTTGTCCCCCAGTTTGCTTAAGCTGTTTTCCTGGTTTTTAATAATTTTTTCCTTTTGGTTTTCTGATTGGTTGATTTTTTCTGCCCTATCTTCTAATTCACTGATTTGGTCCTCAGCTTCCTCTACTCTGCTATTTAGACTTTCTAATGTGTTCTTTATTTATGATATGTCATTCTTCATTTCTTTTTGGTGGTTTTTAATTTTCAACTAGTTGATTTTCAACATTTCTATGTCTTTACTCATGATGCTCATGTCCTTACACATGCTGTTGAACTTCCTGAAGATCATGGCTTTGAATTCTAGTTCTGTTAAGTTGCTTAACTGCACCTCATTTATCTCATCTTTGGTAGTGGTCTCTTGTTCTTTCATTTGGCTTTCACTATTTTGGCTCTCACAGTGGGCTTTGGAGTCTGCTGTATGTGGCTCCCTCTCCTGGGTTTGGATGAGGCAGGGAGGCCCAAGTTAATCACCACTGTCAAGTCTTACTTTCTTGGTTAGAGGTCCTAGCACAGGGAATGGTAGTTATCCTCTAGCTTTTTGACTAGAGGCTATTAGTAGTGGTCACCTGAAGAACCTTGGTTTCTGTGTTGAATGAAAAACTTCCTCAGGTGCTCAGTGTAAGAGGATTTCCTGAGGGTGGGGCAGCTGCTGGTTGTTAATGAGCTTAATTAGCATTTCAATGGCCACCAGGTGGGGTTGAATCTCTGAGGGAGGGGCTGCCACCTTTCCCCAGGGCCTTGGGAAGGAGTAGGGTGACCACAGTCCTGAGTGGCTGCAACTCAGCAAAAGCTGTGAGTGCATTCCAAATCTTGAATGTCCACACACAATTCCAGTCTAGTCTGCCCTCCCTCTCACGGAGCCCAAGGTGAGTGGCTGCTGCTATTTAAGCCTCTGTCCTTGTTCTGCCCTGTAGAGCCGCTTGGGAATGTAATCCGTGGGCACTGCTCCCCGCTAAGGGCACTGTTCCCAGCTAAGGCCGTCTCTCCATGCCAAGGCCGAGGCTGCTTCAGCTCCTGGCCGAGGCCGCCGCAGATCCCTGCCCAGGGCACAGCTCCCAGCTGAGGCCGCAGGACCCAGCTGAGGTGGCCGCACGTCCCAGCCAAGGCAGCTGCTGGGCCCAGCCGAGGCCACAGGATCCAGCTGAGGGCACAGCTTCCAGCCGAGTTTGCTGGTCCCAGCCTAGGCTGTAGCAGGTCCCAGCCCAGGCCGCTGCAGACCGTGGGCTCCCGGCCCCCTCTCGTGTCTTCGCAAGCCTACCTGGATTGAGTCAGTGTCCCTGGTTATGTGGTCCTCCAAGCTGCTTTTTGGTTGCCTTTTCCTGATGATTTGTCTTTATTTTCGTTGTAATTCCAGTTTGGTCCAGGGAGATGGTCTGTATAGCTTCCATTCACTCTGCCGTCATTGTCAGTCTCCTCAGTACAGCTTTATTTTCCAGCTCCACAACCTCGTGAAGATGTAAGATTTCTGGGCACTGAAATTTTCCCCAATGTCCACGGGCCTGGTGCACCAAGAGAGAAGCACAGAGGTGTTTTTCCTTCTATAAACCAAGTACTGCCTGTGAGAGAAAATGGTTATTCAAAGTTACTACCACTAGAGACTACACTGATTTCACCAAGCCCACACGGAGTGAGCTGGGTCGGTCCCTCTGACAGAGCACGTCTAATGTGTCAATCTCTGTTCAGGGAATTCTGTATGAGGCCAGGGGTGAGAGAGAAATGAAGAAGACAGGGCCTGTTCCTTAACAGCTCCACCCAGTATTGGGCGGGTCCCAGCCAGACAGCCGAGGGCAGCACGTACAGGGCCGCAGGGCCCCAGCTGCTGTGGGGACCCTCAGGCAATCAGGTTCTCAGCACTGTACCAGGTGAAAGGAGCTGATGCGGGACCTGAACCCCTGTGGGCTGAGGCAACCAGCTCAGGAAGCCATGGGCAGTGGGCTTCGGGCAGGTGTTTGAGGTCAGAGAGACAGTCTGAGTCTGGAGGACCCCCGACCCTCTCTGTGTGCTGTGCAGCCTCTCCTGGTCTGTCACACCCACACACACGTGTACACACACTCGTGTACATGTGTACACCCAGGCTATTGTCCCCCAGCATAGACCACCCTGGGCTTTGTTTCTCTCCACCCCCACCCATCCCAACACTATCAGCTTCTTGGCCCTGCCACCCCCAAGGAGCTGCAAGTTCCCAAACGCCCAGGCCCCTTTCCCAGGGCTGCTGATTGAAAATCCTTCAATCTGACCTCCTCTGGGCCCTGTGGACACTGTGTGCACTCTGATAATCCTGCCGGGTATCTACTCCCCACCCCTTTGTGTGCAACCCTCCTCTATCCCCTGGCTGCACCGCTGTCATCCACTGTCAGAAGACACCTCTGCCTGCCCTGCCACCCTGAGACTAGAGAAATGAGCAAGGGGATCAGGAACAGCTGGCACCAGTACTCAGTAACCATCCCCATGCCAGGACCTGGGATGGGCATGATCCACAGAGCCTGGAATTCAATCCTCAAATGAGTGTATACGGGCAGCACCCCGGTCATCCCATACTACAGTTGAGAAGGTGACACCACGGGATGAATAGATGGCCCACGATCATGGGGGCCTTGACGTTATCAACACTTGTCTCCCTTCCTTGTACCTGGGGAAGGAGGTCCTTCCTCCTCGTTGGGGGACAGAGCTATGCTGCCACAGGAGCAGGAGCCTGGGCCAAACACCCAGCCAGGCCATAGTACCTGGAGGGGCTTCAGTCTCCACAGGGCTGTGAGTACCTGCACCTCACAGGACAGTCACAGCCGGTGGCTACCCATCATCATCCTCATGAGGCCTGAGCCTTGGCTCTGCCCTCCAGGCCTGAGCACCCCCTCTGGTTTGTCTCTCCCCTCCTGTCTTTGAAGGACAGAAACCTCACCTCAGCTAGTACGTCCTTGTGTTTATGAGAACACACCCACTCCAAAGACAAGGCCCAGAGGAGGAAAGCTGCCTGGGGCTCACTCCCTTCCCAACCCACTGCCTTTCCAGTCCCTGTGCCCAGGACCTGTGCATCCTCTCCCTTTCTCCAGCTGGGCCGCCTTCCCCTGGGCTTTAGACCCCACCCCTCTCACTCACCCAAAAACCTTATCCGTAAAGAAAAGGGCTTCAGAGAGTTAATCCAGTTAAAATGAGACCCTCCTCTAATGGCCGGTGTCCTCACCTAAAGGGGAGATTCACAGACAGACTTGCATGCAGAAGACTCCCTTGTGAAGATGAAGGCCGAGATCTACAGGCCAAGGGATGCCAAAGCCTGCCTGAAAACCACCAGAAGCGGGCTGAGGGATGGGCAGGTTCTCTGTCAGTCCTCAGTAGAGGCAAACTCGGCCGACACCTGGATCTCTGACCCCCGGCCTCTGCAACTGTGAGATGACAGGTGATTGTTGCTTAAGCACCTGGGGCTGTGGAGCTTCGACGTGACCACCCCGCGAAGGACCACAGAGGATCTTTCCCGCACATCTCTCGGGGCAGAGAATGATTTCGCCATGGACAGCACATCCAGCACATCCCTGCACGTCTGTATGTTTTCTCCTATCCCCTAGTGTGCTGAGGTATGCTGTCCCCTTGGTGGTGCCCATGATAGGCTGACTTTCCCCAAGGCTGAAGAGTCACAGGCCGCTTTGCTCTTCCTGCCACTCTAAAGGACACGACCACAAACCCTCGCTGACTGAAGGCTGGTGAAGAGGAGGCCGCACACCAGAGAGGCTGATACACGCCAGCAGACGGCCTTCCACAGAAGCTCACCCGAGGATGCTCTGCCCACCAGGGGCCAGGGTGCCATTTCCTCATCCACTTGTCAGCCCTGAGCATCACCACTGTGCTTATCCTTTGCCCTCCTGACAGGCGACAAAGTGTCACCCTAGTCACTGGGTTTGGATCATTTTGGACGGAGGCTGGATGCCCCCCTGTGGCCTGGCCATTTGTATTTCTGCTGAGTTATGGGCCTAGTTTGCGCCATTGAGTTTCTTGGCCCTGTTCTCATCAAGGCCACAAAATCACAACAAGGAGACCTGAACTGCGTGGGTGGCCCCCCCAGGGAGAACTGAGGTAACTGTAAAGGCACGAAGGGGGCTGAGTGTCCTCCTGCCTCACGGTGCAGAGTACCTGCTTTGTAGCCGGAGAGAGAAACACTCGTCCACTTGTCCGTGCTTCTTCACCTGCACGAGGACTGGAGGGATAATGAGACAAGGTCATTAGGGACAAACCAGCAGTGTTGGCTAACATACCAGAACAGTCGTCTACTCAGCAGGGATTGGAAAGCAGCAGGACCGAGGACGTTCCCTCTGATTGGAAACACACGTGGCCCCTCACTCAGGGTTTCGTTCTTCTAATGATGGCAGTGGCTCTCTCTTTCCCTACCTGGTCAGGGAACGCATGATGGCCCAGCCAGCAGCACAGAAAATCATTTCTTGTAAGTGGGTCATGTTAATACACCCCAGCAGGGCTCTGTATCTAAAAGGAGGAAAGTCTCACTTCCACTCACTTCATCACATGGGAAGGCCAAGAATCTTCTCAAGGACTGGGGGTGGCAGGGAGGAGTCACAGCCTTGGGCACAGACTGAGGTTGGCATTGGGAAGGGACTCAGGTCCTGCAGGATCAAGTCAAGGACCAGAGAGAGTACTGTGGCTCCCATGGAACCCATCTTCACTGCCCCTGTCAGTGCTGGGGGATCCAGAAATGCTCTTCTTCCACTCAGAGGTACTCATGGGATACTTTTGATGTAGACTTCTCAGCTTTAACTTTGACACATGAATCAGCAACATACATTAAAATTCCAAAATGCTGCTATTTTTGAAGGAGGGCTTCCTGGTCTCTGGAGGTTAAAAATGTATGGGAGATAGTGGACCCCAGCCCCCCTTCTGTCAGGACTACCCTGCATCTCTTGGGCAAGACCCTGTTCACTTGGGGGCCCAATTGCCCAGCCGCTGACCAACTAGCCAGCTCATTCTCACTCCCAGCTTGATACACCACTGAAAGCTCCACCCCTTAGGAAGATTTTCCCTCAGGACCATCCCAGGTGCCATTTATTTTGAGCTTGTACTCACGTCCTGAACCAGCCCATGCTTAAACCAGCTAGGCCTAAAGGAAGCCCATATGGTCCTAGGTCCAACCTGGGACAGAGGCGCTGGAACAAGTATAGTGGGTGGTATGGGGTCTGAGCCATCTGCTCATGTCACTAATTGAGTCCTGCTCGGGCTGGAACAGGCCAGCATTGTTATTCCTCTCATGCTGGATCACTGGATGGGAGCAGCCTGGGTAGAGTGTGGCCTCCTCGCAAACACAGTTGCAGCTGGTGAACAAACCTGCCCCCTCCCATAAGTTCTATGGCTGCAGATATGAATGGCACACCTCCATGGTCACAGCACAAACGTACCTTTCCTTTGTTGATATTGGTTAACCTCTTTTACATGCAATTTTGCACCTAACCAAAGACCCTCTTCTGTTACTGGGTTTGTGGCTTAGTGTCAGTCAAAGCTCTCGGACAGTCCCTTTCCTGACACTCTCTCCCTGGAGGAATATCTGGATGCTTTGCTAAGGGAAGAGAGATCCCTATCTTCCTCTCCAGTGAGTAGAAAGGTCTCTTCCACATCACACCACTAGACATGGCTAATCATGGAAGTCCCAATTTGTAACAGGATAATAGTCAGAAGAGGTTAAATGGGTGTTGCTGTGGTGACGATCCCCAAATCCCAGTGACTTAACCCAGAAACATCTTTATTTCCTTCTCACACTGTTTTCAATGCAGGTCATCAGGGAAACTTCTGCTTATTGTAGGCACTCAGGGACAAGCTGACATGTGCTTCTCTAATCTTTGCAACAGGGAAAAGGGAAAGTGGGAGGGGACCTCACACCAGTGATTAACAATTGCCGTCGTCGGAAAAGACACACATCACTCACATTCTCAACTGATTAGCTAGACACATGACCACCTTCTAGGCTTCTCGCCTTCTGCACACAGAGAGTTAGACCAATGGGGTCTAAGGACGGGACACTCATGTGTCCTTGTATTTTGAGACCACAATTTTTCATTATGTACAAATAGGGCCACGCAATTAGCCTCTCCACTCCATCAGGGAAAGCCCCGAGAGACCCACACTTTGGTCTTCCCATGTGCAGTGACCGTCAGAGATCAGTCAGAGCCCTCAAGTCCCAGGGCCTAGGGTGTTCTTTCAGACTGAGTTTTAGGTGACTCTAGACTCCCTACCCACTCATCCTCTCCTCTGAACACTGTGTCACATCTTATTGACCATAGCCTGCTCTGTTACTGCGTGTGAGTAGCAAAAGTTAGGCAAATGTCCCAGGGTCACAAGAACATGAACCAATTTTCTAGACACCAGAATTGGAAACCTGGCCTGAAGCTGTACTGGGCCCTGGGACAATGCAAGAACTTGGTTCTGACACACTTCACAAGTGTTTCGGTTGTCAGTGGCTCTTTCACACTGAATGGGAGGCTTTTGTCCAGCACATTGAAGTTGATATTGCCAACCTCTACGCTCCTCAGCAGATGCACAAATAATGCATCACCTTATTGGCATTCCTAGGTAAGGCAGAGGTGAGTATTCTCTAGGACAGCTGAGGGTTAGGCCTGTCACGACTGAAACTTGTCATTTTACCTTTTGCATGGATGCTATTCTGAAATGTTTCCACACCTTTCTGTCATGCATGGGAGTGTCTGTCCACCATGTATTACTTCCTTGAAAACTTGGTGTGCTCCTAATTCTCAGTCTGTTTAGGCCAATGATGGTTCAGTAATGCCCTCAACAACCACTGAGACATGTTAGCATGTCACTCCAAAGATCAGCCCAGATGCTGGGCATTTCTATTAGTTCCCTCTGCACTTTCTTTGGTGGGTGGCTGTTGTTCTAAAAGAGGCAGCGAGGTCGCTGAGCACTCTGCACAACACTTCCACAGGCATGACATGATGGTGAACTTGTCAATATTTTACATTCTGGAAAGGAGCGTGGTCGCAGCCGAGGGGTCTGTCCTAAGGCTGCCTGATCCAAGAGGACAGTGAGCAGCAGAAACAGTGCACGGGAAAGTGTAAAGATCACTGAAGGAGAGTGTACACCCACAGTTACCAACATGCTGTTTTTTCAGTGTGTAGGGAAAGGGGAAGACTCTGTGGTGAGTCATGGGCTCTCCCATGGGTATGGAGACAGTGAGAACCATTCACAAACACTGCAGGGGAAGGGCTGGGAGAGTTCAGCTGAGGGATAAGGGAGGCTACAGGCACCATGAGCAGGAGGACCTCCAGGTCACACCTGGTCATGGGAGGTCATATCTCCGCCTCACGTAGGTCACCATCCAACAGCTAGTAGAAGTCAGGGCTATCTTGAGCAACCTAACAAAAGGCCCCAACATAAATGATACAAAAACGGACCTAACAGAATGAAGAAACAGACCCTCTTACAATAGAAGTTGGAGACTTCAACACCCCTCATAATACAATGAATTGTGCCCCACCCCACCCCATACAATCTTATCTTTCAGTCCCAACACCTATGTGACTTTATTTTGAGACAGGGACAGTACAGAAGAAACTAAGTGTAAAGAGTGGTACTATTGGGATCAAAATCTGATAGGATAAGTGTGCTTACATGAAGAGGAAGGAAAACTTGAGATCTCTCCATCCCTCTTTCTCTCCCTCCCCTTTTTTCCCTCTCTTCGTCGCTCTCCTCCTCCTCCTCCTCCTCGTCCTCCTCCTCCTCCTCCTCCTCCTTCTTCTTCTTCTTCTTCTTCTTCTTCTTCTTCTTCTTCTTCTTCCCGTTCCCTCTTCTCTCTCTCTACCTGTGCACAGAAATAAACATGTGAGAAACATGGCGACACCATGGACATCTGAAAGCCAGGAAGAGAGGTCCTCCCTCACTGTAGTCCAAATTTGCAGCATCTTGATGTTGGATCTGTAGCCTCCAGAATGGTGTGAGACAATAGAATTCTTCTGTGTGAGCAACCCAGTCTGAGGGACTTTGTTATGCCAAACTTCATAGGCTAACACACCCCACTGCCAACAATGGATAGAACAAATAGAAAGAAGCTCAATAATGTTATCCAAGAATTGAACACAACCAAAAATATCTACAGTGAAAGACATCCATAAGAAACTGCCCCCAACTACAGCATAAATGCACTCAAGTGCACCAGTAACTTTCTCCAGGATAGTACCTATTTTGACCACAAAGCATCCCTCAAAAAATTTACAGGGATTCAAACAAAAGGAGTGAAATCATGCAACGTGTATTCTCTGGACAAAAAGGAATGAACTGAGACAGCAATTAAGGAAGGAAGCTTGGGAAATTACTGAGAGAAACAAATGATTGAATGATGAAGAACCAAACGCACAGGTAGACAGACTTCTCCGGCATGAGCATTCAAATCATTGAAGTTGATGCTCTTACATCAAGGAGAGTGATCAGTATGGTCTTTAACTCTCTCGCCTTCCCCATAAGCCCTCTGCTCACTGAGAAAAAAGAATTTGTCTTTGTGATGTCACTTTAGTTCACCTGTTGAATTATTACAAAAATAACCTGAGATAAGTAAATTCCACACATGGAGGTTTTCATACACCCTAATCATAGTCTTTCTGTCTACATTTTGAAGAGTCATGTGGGTGGGAGGCTCTGAGTTTGATGTTACAAAATAGATGTCAATAGAGGAGACAGGCCCTACAGGGTCACTGACCTTCTAGGGAATGCCTGTAGATATAAGTTCTGGCATGTTGATGTTAAACACACTTTTGACTTTGTGCATTAGCTATAATGTCCGTCCTTTAGCACCATCACCCCCCAAACCCCTAGGTCTCTTGCATCCTAAGGGCTGTGAACCCAATGCCCAGCCAGGAAGGAGTGTAACAGCAATAGTTGCTACCTCTCTTGTTTCAGTGCTCCTCAGGTGCAGGGAGGCCCTGGCTTATGTTTCCCCTCCTTCCAGACACCTGCCCTGATGCCTAACCTGGGTTAATCCCTCCCTTGGGTATCTGCAGCACTGCAGGCTTCCCCAACCATGTTACTCACTACTGAGTCCTGTGATTCTTTAATAATTGCTTTGCGCACCTCAACAGCCTATGAGCTCCACGATGTCACAATCTCAGCAAGGGGATCATTGGGAGTCAAGAGAGATTGAAGTGCCCATTAGATTTGAGGGAAGTTGGGGGAAGTGACTTCTTCCTCAGAGCCACTCTACTGAGACTCTCCTGGATTCTGCCCAGACCTGAGCAGGGTGGAGCCATGGAGAGTTAAGAGGGTGGGGCCACCCAGAGCTAGGAGAGTGGGGCTATCAGGTCTACCCTGAAGGAGAGGCACCAGTCAGGATCACGGGAAAGTGGGGGAAATGATTCCTGCCCCTAAGCCACACAACTCAGTCACTGACATCCCTTGAGTCTGCCCAGACCTCGACACCCAGCCCCAGGCCACTGACTCCTTAGCAGAGTGGAAGTACCACAGGGTGGGTCCAGAGCGTGGAGTATTTCTTTCTCCCAGATGGATGCCACCCAAGAAAGATGGTGTCTGCAGGGTGGTAGAGTGACTCAGCACATGGGGTCACTGTGGAAGTTTCTTTAACTCTCTTCCCAGAGCCACAAATGCCAGTTTCTTCTCCCACAACTCTAATGTGCACTGCCCTCCCTCAGCTTGACCCAGGGTGAGTGACTGTGAAAGAGATTTTGTGAGTTGGACTATTAAGAGTGTTTCTGCCTTTCTAGGGGACTCGAGTTTCTCACTAGGGGACAGAACCACACAGTTTTTCACAGTCAGGTGTTTTGGGGCTGCCTCCTGCAGGCGCTGGTGCCCTGGGCTGGGGAGCCCAGCTTGGGCTTGAGATCCCAGGCTTATCAGAGGGAACCCCCCACAGCTGAGATATCCCTCCAGAATGTGAGCTGCAGCCCTGGCCCTGGGAGTGGGGCCAGCCCTCTTCTTGTCTCCGCACTTCCCCCCAGCCTTGATGGGGCTTCTGCAGCGAATCCTTGGCTGTAAGACTTCTCTTCAGCTACTCTTCAGTTGGTTATTCAGGTGGCTTGCTCTATATTTTAGTTGTAATTCCAGTTTGGTCCTGGGAGGAGGTAGTTGTAGCTTCCCCCTACTCCGCCTCCACATGGAATCCAATATTCCAACTATTTTTCCTTCCTGGATGTGATATGCCCTCATCCCAGTTAACCATGCTGTTGCCCCTAACAAACCGTAAGCTCCACATTTCCCTGTAAGAAATTGATTTCAATCAGTTTTTTAGTTTTAAAAATTTGTGAACTTATTTTTCCTGTGTGCGAAATAGTAGGAAGAGTGTACTGTTCAGCTCTGACAAAGTATTCAAGGTAATGAAAATCCAGCAGAATTATTAAGTGAAATACAGATAATCTAAATGCAAACAATTTCTCTGTATATAACATCAAGAAATCAAGTTTCTGTACATAGGTGTGACCAGGGCTGGCTGCCTGCATGTGCGACCTTTGCCAGGGGCTGTGGTACCAGAGGCCGACCCCCCACCTCATGCTTAGTGCAATGCTCTGCTGTTGCTGTCTGAAATTCTTAATCATTTTATAATTGACCATCCATTTCTAAATTCCTGTGAGCAGTTCCTCCTGGTTGGCACAGAGTCAGCAGAACAGAGTCATGGCCCCCTTTTTATGCGACATGTTGCTATGCTGTGACTTCTGTCTCCACCCCTCTACTGAAATCCAGGAGAGAGAAGTGATAGGTGAGGGCAAGAGAGGAATGAGGAACCAGACAAACCGTAAGCTGCACGATGGCCATATAAAGGAGTTCATAACCACCAAACCGTTATTATTTGAAATAATGAAGGGTCTTTTGAAGAAAAAGATAAAATATATGAACAAACAAAACGGCAATGAATACATATCTATCAACAATGGAATCTACAAACAAAATGAACAGGTAGAACAGAAACATTCTCATAGATACAGAGAACATTTTGTTGGGGGAATGGGTGAAAAAGGTGAAGAGATTAAGAAGTACAAATTCAGGAGAGGAAAAATGGCGGCAGAGTGAACGGAAGCTACACAGACCGTCTCCCAGAACCAAACTGGAATTACAACTATAACACAGACAAATTGATGGGAAAAAGCAACAGAAAAGCAGCTTGCGAGGAACATACAATGAGGGACACTGACTCCATCATGGTAGGCTTGGGAAGGCGTAAGACGGGGGCTGGGAGCCCACGGTCGGCAGCTTGGCAGCGGCCTTAGCTGGGAGCGGCGCCTACGGGTTACACTCCCAAGTGGCTCCACAGCGCAGAGCCGGGACAGAGGCTAAAACAGCCACAGCCACTCACCTTGGGTTCCGGCAGAGGGAGAGTAGACTGGACTGGAACTGTGTGGGGACACTCGGGATTTGGAGGGCACTCAGAGCTTTTGCTGAGTGGCATCCATGCAGGACGGTGGGCATATTGCTCCTTCCCAGGGCTCTGAGGAGAGGCAGCAGCCCCACCCTCAGAGATCCAACCCCACCCTGTGGGCCATTGAAGTGCTAATTGAAGCTCATTAACAACCAGCATCTGCCCCACCCTTGGGAAATCCCCTTGGGCTGAGCACCAGAGGGAGCTTTTCAATCAACTAACAACCGAAAACTAATCAAGTAACCTCCACTGCTAGCCTCCAGGCAAAAAGCTAGAGGATAACAGTACCTTTCCTGGGCTGGCAACTTTAACCAGGAAAGTGAGTCTTGACAGTGGTGTTAAACGTGGGTCCTCCCTCACTCATCTCAACACAGGAGTGGGAGCCACAAACAGCAGAACATCAACACCCACAGGGAAAACTTGACAGGCTCCAAAGCCCACTGTGATAGCCAAAATGGTGAACATAAAAACAGAAGCCAAATGAAAGAGCAAGAGACCTCCACTGAAGATGAGATCAATGTGGAGCAATTAGGCATGTTAACAGAGCTAGAATTCAGAGCCATGATCTTGAGGAAGATGAACAGCATGAGTAAAGACATAGAGACACTGAAAATAAACCAATTGGAAATTAAAAACCATCAAGAAGAGATAAAAAATGACATATCAGAAATGAAAAACACATTGGAAGGTTTAAAAAGCAGAGTAGAGGAAGCTGAGGACCGGATTAGTGAATTAGAAGACAGGGTAGAAAAAATCAACCAATCAGAAAAACAAAAGGAAAAAACTATTAAAAAACAGGAAGACAGCTTAAGAGAACTGTGAGACAACTGGAAACGTAATAATATTTGCATCACAGGAGTCCCCAAAGAAGAAGAAAATGAGCAAGGGATAGAGAATATATTCAAAGAAATAGTGACAAAAAACTTCCCTAATTTGGTGAAGGAAGAAGGCATTCAAGTTCAAGAAGAACAGAGAGTCCCAAGAAAGAAGAACCCAAACAGGCCCACACCAAGACACATAGTAATGAAAATGACACAAATTAAAGACAAAGAGAGAATCCTAAAAGCAGCAAGAGATAAGCAACAGGTTACCTACAAAGGGAACCCCATAAGGCTCTCAGCTGACTTCTCACAAGAAACACTACAGGTCAGAAGGGAATGGCATGAAGTAATCAAAGTCATAAAAACAAGTCATGAATCCAAGACTACTCTACCCAGCAAGGCTATCATTCAAAATAGAAGATCAAATAAAGAGCTTCCCAGACAAAAAAAGGCTAAGGGAATACATTAGCACCAAACCAGCACTGCAAGAAATGTTAAAAGGACTGCTGTAATTAGCAGTAGAAATGGAAAGAAAAATAGAACCACACTAAACAAAAATGGCAATAAATAAGTACATATCAATAATCACCTAAAATGTAAATGGATTGAATGCTCCCATAAAAAGACACAGAGTAGCTGATTGGATAAGAAAGCATGATTCATCTATATGTTGTTTTAAAGAGACCCACCTCACAACAAAGGACTTACATAGGTTGCAAGTGAAGGGATGGAAAAAAATTTTCCAAGCAAATGGAAAGCAAAAAAAAGCTGGGGTAGCAATTCTCATATCTAATAAAATAGATTTCAAAATGAAGACCATAACTAGAGACAAAGAAGGCCACTACATAATATTGAAAGGATCTATCCAACAGGAAGATATAACCTTGATAAACATATATGCACCCAGTATAGGAGCACCAAAATATATTAAAAGTCTTCAGGAGGACTTCCAAGGAGAAATCGACAACAATAAAATCATAGCAGGGGACTTCAACACCCCGTTGAGAGCACTGGATAGATCCTCTAGGCAAAAAATTAGCAAGGAAACAGAGACTCTAAATGAAGTACTAGACCAAATGGATTTAATAGATATCTACAGAGAATTATACCCCAAAACTACAGAATACACATTCTTCTCAAGTGCACATGGGACATTCTCAAACATAGACCACATGATAGGACACAAACTAAATCTCTACAAGTTCAAGAAGATTGAAATCATATCAAGCATCTTCTCAGATCACAATGGCATGAAACTAGAAATCAATTGCAACAAGAAAGTGCAGAGACATTTCAACACATGGAGGTTAAATAGCATGTTATTAAACAATGCATGGGTCACCGAGGAGATCAAGGAAGAAATTAAAAACTTCCTGGAAATCAATGAAAATGAACACACAACAACACAAAATCTATGGGATGCAGCAAAAGCAGTTCTGAGAGGGAACTTCATAGCACTACAGGCCTACCTCAAAAACCAAGAAAAATATCTAATTGACTGTCTAACCTCACAACTAAAAGAACTAGGAAGCAAACAAAAAGAAAACCCCAGAGCAAGTAGAAGGAAGGAAATAGTAAAGATCAGAGCAGAAATAAATGACATAGAGACCAAAAAAACAATTCAAAGGATCAATGAAACAAAGAGCTGGTTTTTCGAAAAGATAAACAAGATTGATGGACCCTTAGCTAGACTCACCAAGAAACAAAGAGAGAGAACCCAAATACACAAAATCAGAAATGAAAGAGGAGAAGTAACAACCAACACTACGGAAATACAAAAGATCATTAACAACTACTATGAACAACTATATGGCAACAAATTCGACAATGTAAGCGAAATGAACAAATTTCTAGAAACACACAGTCTCCCAAAACTAGACCCGGAAGAGATAGAAAACTTGAACAGACCAATAACAACTAAGGAAATTGAAGAGGTAATCAAGACTCTCCCAGCAAACAAAAGCCCAGACCCAGATGGCTTCACGAGAGAGTTTTACCGAACATTCAAAAAAGAACTAACACCCATTCTCCTAAAACTATTTCAAAAAATTCAAGAAGGAAGCCTTCCAAACACATTCTGTGAGGCCAGCATAATTCTAATTCCAAAACCAGAAAAAGACACTATGAAGAAAGAAAACTACAGGCCAATATCCCTGATGAACATAGACGCCAAAATCCTGAACAAAATATTAGCAAATCGGATCCAGAAATACATCAAAAAAATTATTCACCATGACCAAGTGGGATTCATCCCAGGGATGCAAGGCTGGTACAATATTCGCAAATAAATAAACGTGATACACCACATAAACAAAATGAAGAATAAATACCACATGATCATATCAATAGATGCTGAAAAAGCATTCCACAAAATCCAGCATCCATTTCTGATAAAAACGCTCAGCAACGTGGGAATAGAGGGATCATATCTAGACATAATAAAGGCCATATGTGAAAGACCTACAGCCAACATCATACTCAATGGACAGAAACTAAAAACATTTCCATTAAGAACAGGAACAAGACAGGGATGTCCACTTTCACCACTCTTTTTTAACATTGTACTGGAAGACTTAGCCACAGCAATCAGACAGGAAGAATAAATAAAAGGGATCCAAATTGGAAAGGAGGAAGTGAAACTGTCATTATTTGCAGATGACATGATATTATACATAGAACACCCTAAAGACTCTATCAAAAATCTACTAGACTTAATAAATGAATTTGGCAAAGTAGCAGGATACAAAATTAATGTCAAGAAATCGATGGCATTCTTGTACACCAATGATGACTCACAGAAAGAGAAACTGAAAAAACAATCCCATTTACCATCGCGCCAAAAAAATTAAGATACCTAGAAATAAACTTTACCAAAGAAGTAAAGGAACTATTTGCAGAAACTACAGGTCATTGAAATTAGAAATGGAGGAAGATATAAAAAAGTCAGAGCATATACCTGGTTTTGGATTGGAAGAATTAACATCACGAACATGTCCATACTACCCAAAGGAATCCACCGATTCAATGCAATCCTCAACAAAATACCTACGACATATTTCATAGAACTAGAACAAATACTTCAAAAGTTCATATGGAAACAAAAAAGACCCCGAATAGCCACAGCAATCTTGAAAAAGAAGAACAAAGTAGGTGGGATCACAATACCAGATTTCAGATTATACTACAAAGCCACAGTAATCAAAACAGCCTGGTACTGGCACAAGAACAGGCATATAGACCAGTGGAAGAGAACTGAAAACCCAGAAATGGACCCAAGGCAATACGCTCAATTAATAGTTGACAAAGGTGGCAAGAGCCTACAGTGGAGTAAAGACAGCCTCTTTAATAAATGGTGTTGGGAAAATTGGACAGGTACATGCAGAAAAAAGAAACTAGACCATCAACTTACACCATACACAAAAATAAACTCAAAATGGATAAAAGACTTAAATGTGACCCGTGAATCCATAAAAATTCTAGAAGAAAATGTAGGCAACAAAATTTTGGACATCATACGGACCAGAATTTTCACTGATACATCACCTAAGGCAACAGAAACAAAGGAAAAAATGAACACATGGGACTACATCAAAGTAAAAAGCTTCTGCACAGCAAAAGATACAATCATGAAAATGGATAGGCAACCCACTGTATGGGAGAACATCATTGCCAATGATGTATCAGATAAGGGGTTAATTTCCAATATATATAGAGTGCTCTTACAACTTAACAAAAGGAAGACAAAGAACCCAATTAAAAAATGGGCAGAGGAGCTGAATAGACACCTCTCCAACAGGACATACAAATGGCTAAGAAACATATGAAGACATGCTCCACATCACTAATCAGCAGAGAAATGCAAATTAAAACAACAATGAGGTATCACCTCACACCTGTCAGAATGGCCACCATCAACAAATCATCAAACAACAAGTGTTGGCGAGGGTGTGGAGAAAAGGGGACTCTAATACACTGCTGGTGGGAATGCAGACTGGTGCAGCCACTGTGGAAAACAATATGGTGTTACCTCAAAAAATTAAAAATTGAACTTCCATTTGACCCAGTGATCCCACTGGTAGGAATATACCCTCAGAAGCCTGAAACACCAATCAGGAAGAATATACGTACCCCCATGTTCATAGCAGCACTGTTCACAATAGCTAAGATTTGGAAGCAGCCCAAGTGTCCATCAGTAGATGAATTGATAAAAAAGCTGTGGTGCATATACACAATGGAGTACTATGCAGCGGTAAGAAAGAAAGATCTCTTATCCTTTGAGACGACATGGAGGGACCTGGAAAGTATTATCCTAAGTGAAAGAAGCCAAGCAGAAAAAGACAAATACCACATGATCTCACTTATATATGGAATATATGAACATAACAGTCTGAGGAATACAGAAGACCTAGAAACATGGAAATAGGGCACAGACTGACATTCCTCAGAAGAGGGGGTGGGGTGGGTGGGAAGAGATAAACTACAGAACTTATATGCATGTATGTATGACCAATGGACATGGACAACTAAGCTGTGACAGGGCGGGGGTGGGGTGGGGAGGGGAGTGCCAATGGGGTAAAAAAGGTAAAATATCTGTAACAAAAAAAATAAAAATAAAAAATTTATTAAAAAAAAGAAAAAAAAAAGAAGTACAAATTCATTGCTAGACTGACAAATCTCAAAAGGATAGGGGTTGGGGGGATGGGAAGAAATAAAGCAAAGAACTTATATGCATAACCAATGGACACAGACAATAGTGTGGGAAAAGGCGGTAGGGGGGCGGGAGTGGGGAGGAGGGGGTCAATGGGGGGAAAATGTGGAACATCTGTAATACATTTTACATTCAACAATGAAGATTTAAAAAAAAAATAAATAAATAAAATAAAATGACCATGGGGGAGAAGACAAACAACACACGGCAGAGAAGAAGGGGAGAGAGGGGAGAACCAGGACGATGATCCAAATGAGAGGGGAGAGGGGCTGGACCTCTGGACGGAGGAAATCAGTTTCTGCTGGGAGGGAGTGAGGGTGGTTTCTGCCTCATCCCAGGCAGAGGGATGAGGAAGAAGAGTGCAGAGGGGAGAAGGGCAGAGGCACACATTCCCCAGCCCCAGCCTCTCCCAGACAGAAGGCAGACCACAGGGTCTGAGAAGTATTTTATTTACTTATTTTTATTGATTGATTTCAGGTGGTGGCAGAGGAGAGAAAGGGAGAGAAAGCATGGATTTGTTGTTGCACCCATTCGTGCATCCATGGCTTGATTCTTGTATGTGCCTTGACTGGATATTGAATGCACAACCTGGATGTATCTGGAAGATGTTCTAACCAACTGAGGAAGCTGGCGAGGGTGAGAAGTAGTTTAGTTTAAAACTGCAACAAACGTATCTAGACAGTGTGAATCAGTTAGTTGGAGCATTTTCCCATGTACCAAAAGGTTGCAGGTTCAATTTTCATTTTGGGCACATACCTAAGTTGTGGGTTTGACCCCTGTTTGGGGCCCGTATGAAAGGCAACCAATCGATGTTCTCTCTCATCTCTCTCTCTCTCTCTCTCTCCCACCCTCCCACCCTCCATTGCATCTCTCTAAAATCAATAGGCATATCCTCAGGTGAGTATTGAAAATAAAAAAGATAAAAATAATAATACTGCAACAAACAGGGGACAAAGGTTGCGCTAAACCTCAAGGAGAGAAGCCTTGGTAAGGCACAGTGGGCCCTTCTGATGTGAAGTGGGCAAGGAGAGTGGGGGAACCCGTGTGACTGTAGGTCCTAGATTCAACAAGTACAGCTTTTTCTGTGTGAGGGGGGAGAAGGGATACTGTGTTCAACCTGAAAAAGGGAGCAGAGTCAAAGAGGAACCTCCAGCCAGGGCCAGCCCCCAGCCCTCCCAGATTGAGACTGGGAAGGGGGATGGATCACTCATGTCAAAGGACCTGAAAGTTGTTGATGAGGCACTGCATGGCCACTGAAACAGAAAAAGGCATAATCAGACACTTCATGATCAGGGAAACAGAGCCCTCACCCCTTGTCCTCTTGGGACAGGCCTAACCCTGCAACCTAAAACCCTACCAAACCTGGTGGTATTCAGCCCCAGGACTAAACCACCCGTCACTCAAGTAAAATGTAGACATGTTTCCTAAATGGGATCCAAAATTTGGTGTATATCAATCAGAATCATGCAGAACTGGTGAGGATATGTACAATCCATGCCAAGCAGCAGTTAAAGAGAAAACACATGTGGTAACTCCAAATGAACTGAAATAAGAAGAGCTCTAAACTTGGTGACAACGTGGTGAAGTGTGACTCAAACAGTATATTTCTATGTGAAGACATGATAGAAAGATGAGAGAGAGAAATGAGAGCGAGAGGAGCACAAAAGTTCCCAGGCCCAGGCCTGTCACTCTCCTCCCCACAGGTTGTGAGGCCTGGGCATTCCCCTACACACGCAGCCCCACACCACCCCATGTTCAGCCTGAAGATGCCCTGGTCTCCGAATCCCCCTCCCCGTAAACAAAATGTTCTAAAATCACCTGAGGGTGATGGCTCACTGAGCCTGACTCTTTCCTGGGCCATGGTCCAAAGCTGAATGTCCTGGGGCTGGAAAGGATTTGATCTTGGGGTCTCCACTGCTGTATCTTCCAACATACATGGACAGGCAAAATGGCCCTGGTCTGTAGGCTGGAAGCTAAAAATAAATTTCTGGCTCATTACACTGGTTAAGGGTGGGGGGGGGGAGAGAAGGGGCTGGGGTCAGGCAGGAAATAGATGAGAAGTAAAATCCTAATCAGAGACCCCTCCTTTCCACCACCATTCAAGCCCATCATTTTCCTTCTCAACCCCTACTCCTTCCCCAACCCCTCTCTGGGGAAGAGGCCTAAATAGCACGTAACACATATTAAGCATTTGATTCTATTAAAATGACCCAAACTTGGCATCCTAATAAGAACCTCAAAGGAATTGTACACAATGGAATACCATGCAGCTGTAAGAATGAAAGATCTCTTATCCTTTGAGATGGCATGGAATGACCTGGAGAGTACTAGGCTCAGCGAAACACGCCAAGCAGAGAAAGACAAATAGTACTTGATCTCACTTACTTGTGGAATATAATGAACTAAACAAACTGCTGAACAAAATTAACCCACAGACCTAGAGGTGGTGTACAGACTGACAAGCCTTAGAGGAGTGGGGTAGGGAGGAGAAGAGATAACCACTGAACTTACATGCATGTATGCATGACCAATGGACATAGACAACCAAGTTGGGGATAGGGGAGGAGGATGTCAATGAGGGAAAAATGAGAAGCATTTGTAACAAAAACAAATTAATAAATAAAAATTTAAAATAAAATAAAAAGGAATCTCAAAAGGGAGAAGGAGCCGGGGAAAACCTGTTTGTGTTGGGGGCACGGATGGGGAAGGGATAGAGGAAGATGGACTACTCACTTGGCCCTTTGGGGCTGGCTCTTTATTTGGGTTGGTATCTTCTAGGCCCACCAGTTCGGACTCCCTCATCCTACTCAGCACTGGATTCTTCCTGGAGTTGTGCTTGGACTGTTTGTTGCCTGAAGGGACCAAGGAACATTTCTCCGCAATCCCAATCTCTGCACGGCCAGAGATGGGAGGGAAGGTTGTGGGTGCCAGGGGACCTCCTGAGATATAGGCCTGGGATTTTCTTCCCAGGACAACTTTTGAGACACAGCCAGCTGGACATTTCTTCTCCTGAAGCTCCTTCTCCCTAGGTGTGGCCTGAGGCATGTGACTGGACCTGTCCGCTTTCTTCTTGCTGATCAGACATGACATTTTCTTAGCTGAGGACTTGTTGGGAGAAGAGATATCCAGTTCTCCAGCAAACTCCCTTTGTGTGGTTGCAGCTAATGTGGGAGGAACAGTGGACAGCGAAGCAACTGGCCCACCAAAGATGTCCTGTCTGGATGTGTCTCCAGAATTCTTGAAGCTGCTGGACTTGAATTGGCCTTCTTCTTTGAAGACAATGCTTACACTCATAAGTTGTGTCTCAGGGAACTTATTTGATGAAATGTCAGAGGGCTCCAGGTCTGAGGGTGGCAGGTTAGGTGAAGTCGGCCTCTGTAGACACACAGTAATATTCAAATCTATTTTAGTCACTCTCTCTTAGTTTCCTCAGTCCAGACCTTTTCCAGACCCCTCAGCCAGGTCTGTTCACCTCATCTTTCTAGCAGACCACCCAGGCCACTCTGCCCTCACCACTTTGCAGTCCCTTCATCCAGAGCACCCACCGCCCAGGCCACATTTTTCCTGCCACCCCATGAGGAACCCCTCAGCCAGGCCACCATCTCCTCCAACACCCTAGTCCCACCACCTCAGGGTGTCCGCCCCCACACCTTGAAGACCCCATGCATGGTGTCTTTATCCCCACCACTATTCTCCCTATGCCCTGGACCAAGACACTCTCTGGAGTGGACACCTCATCATTGTGAGGGGAGCTCATGTCTGCAGAGAGTTTGGCAGCTGGGCAGGTAAGACCTGACCCTAACTGCCTCCAGACCTTGAAACATTCGGGAATGGGTGCAAAGCTCTGTAGAGTCAACTGCAGTGTGCACAGCACCACAGCCCACCAATCAGCATGCACAACCTGGCCAGCCCTTTGAGGACTCCCACCAGTGAGGGCCAAGGGGGGCAGTGGGGTTGCTGGGAGATGAGCCATTGAAGAGGTGATTGTACGGGGAGGAGAGCTGAATTCCAGGTTCCAAAGCTCTGACCCCACCTTTCTGGTGCCTCTGCCTCCGAGCCTCAGTTTCTCATCTCCAAAACTTCAAGTAGCAGCCCCTCCCTCCTGGGATTGTGAGGGCTAAATATAGAGATGAATGGGAAGCATTCTAGGCCCGAAAATAACTGAAAGCCTGTATTCCCAAAGGACACTCACAACCCGCTAGTCAAATGGTCAGAGGGTGCAAACAGGCAACAGGCAGTGTTGGAAAGCTCTTCTGTCAAGGGTCATACAGTTGTCAAAAATAATATCAATGGACCACTTTAAAATGGAACCAATCCACACAGACACTAGGCTGGGGAAGGCAGAAGGGGGGGGGGTGGGATCAGGAAGGAGGAGGTCAATGGGGAAAAAGGGGGGCAAATGAAATACTTTCAACAATAAAAAAATATAATTTTTAAAATTTTTTTAATTTAAATTATTTATTTTTGTTACAGATGTTTTCCTTTCCCCCCACTGATTCCCCCCTCTCCCACCCTCCCCGACCTCTCCCCAGCTTTGTTGTCTATGTCCATTGTTCAGGCATATGCATATAAGTTCTGTGGTTTATCTCCACCCCCACCCCCTCTTCTGGGGATATTCAGTCTGTACCCCACTTACACGTCTCTGGAGCTACCCCATTCCTCAGAGTGTTATGTTCATTATATTCCACAAATAAGTGAGATCATATGATGCTTGTCTTTCTCTGTTTGACTTGTTTCGCTTAGGATGACACTTTCCAGGTCCCTCCATGTCATCTCGAAGGATAAGAGATCTTTATTTCTTACAGCTGCATAGTACTCCATTGTGTATATGTACCACAGCTTTTTTTCCATTTGTCTACTGATGGGCATTTGGGCTGTTTCTAGATCTTAGCGATTGTAAATAGTGCTGCTACAAACATGGGGGTACATATATTCTTTCTGATTGGTGTTTCAGGCTTCTTAGGGTATATTCCTAGAAGTGGGGTCACTGAGTCAAATGACAGATCAATTTTTAATTTTTTGAGGTAACATCATATTGTTTTCCATAGTGGCTGCACCAGTCTGCATTCCCACCAGCAGTGCACTAGAGTCCCCTTTTCTCCACACCCTCACCAACACTTGTTGTTTGATGATTTGTTGATGGTGGCCATTCTGACAGGTGTGAGGTGATACCTCATTGTTGTTTTAATTTGCATCTCTCTGCTGATTAGTGATGTGGAGCATGTCTTCATATGTCTCTTAGCCATTTGTATGTCCTGTTTGGAGAGGTGTCTATTTAGTTCCTCTGCCCATTTTTTAATTGGGTTCTTTGACTTCCTTTTGTTGAGTTGTATGAGCACTCTATATATATATTGGAAATTAACCCCTTATCTGATATATCATTGGCAATTATGTTTTCCCATACAGTTGGTAGCCTTTCCATTTTCATGATTGTATCTTTTGCTGTGCAGAAACTTTTGAGTTTGATGTAGTCCCATGTGTTCATTTTTTCCTTTGTTTCTATTGCCTTAGGTGATGTATCAGTGAAAATTCTGCTGCATATGATGTGTGAAATTTTGTTGCCTACATTTTCTTCTAGGATTTTTATGGATTCATGAGTCACATTTAAGTCTTTTGTCCATTTTGAGTTTATTCTTGTATAGGGTGTAAGTTGATGGTTTAGTTTCATTTTATTGCATGTAGCTGTCCAATTTTCCCAACACCATTTATTAAAGGGTCTGTCTTTACTCCACTGTATGGTGTTGCCACCTTTGTCAAATATTAATTGAGCATATTGCCTTGGGCCCATTTCTGGGTTCTTCCTTGAATTTTTATGCCCTGGCCCTGTTATCTCTTTGAATTGGTCATTACATATTATCTTTAATGTGTTTTTAAATGTATTTACTATATTGGAAACAAGTCTTCTATGATTCCGATATGTTGAGGCCTTAACCGCTATGCAGGCAGAAGTGTTTAGGCTACAACTGGCATTGTGGTGAGGAATGACTGTGATGTGCTGAACATCTCCTAAGTATCTAGGGGTATGTGCACATAGTTTTTATTCATGTACACGAATGTACATATACTGGAGTACTTGGAAGGATTAGAGGAGCAAATGATTATCTTGTGTAATATGAATGAGAAGCTGATGAAAGGAAACTATCAGTTGTCCTCTAGAGGAATGATTTTCCATGTAAGATGAGTTTTAAGTGTGGAAGTTATAAAGAACTGCTTTTGGAATGTAGCTCAATGTCATGAAGACAACAGAGCTTTGAGTCACTGCCCCACAATCATTAGTCTGGGTCACCAACCTGGGTGACTTCAGGGATTTCATCACAATCCTCCTAATTGCATCAAGAAAAGTTGACAAGTGGAAGCAATTTCAAGGGAAAAATAGCCTTTAATAAATAGACCAGGGTAATTCATACTTCACCCAAGTAGTTTACGTGGGAACTAATTAGAAGTAATTCTGAACAACAATTGGTAAATGACTTTCTTATTTTTTCCTGTTTACAAATGTAATCCATGCTCACTGTAAAAAAATAAAAAAAATATGGGCAAATTTTGAACAGAAAATGATTACTGATCATCTACAGATAACCACAATGACAATGTTGGTGCACTTCAGGATGAAAGGACCTCCTTCATGTTTACAATGTAGAACATTGACTGGAGCATGGTGCTCACTCAATCCTTATTACTGGTTTTTGTTCATTTTCACCCAAGAATATTTTCAAATTAATTTTTAGAGGGAGAGATAGAGAAAAAATATCAATGTGGGAGAGAAACATGGACAGGTTGTCTCTGAGGAAACCGGATCAGGGAATTGAAATCGCCAGCTAGGTGTGTGCCCTGACTAGGAATCAAACCTGCAACTTTCTGGTGTACTGGATGATGCTCCAAACAGCCAAGCCATGCTGTGATAGCCACATAATTTCTTTTTTTTTATTAATTAATTTTTGTTACAGATGTTTCTCCTTTCCCCCCCACTGATGCCCCCTCCCCCTCCCTCCCTGCCCTTTCCCCAGATTGTTGTCCATGTCCACTGTTCATGCAAACATGCATATAAGTTCTGTGGTTTATCTCTCCCCCACAACCCCCTCTTTAGGGGATTGTCAGTCTGTACCCCGCTTCCGCGTCTCTGGGACGACCCCATTCCTCAGACTGTTATGTTCATTATATTCCACAAATAAGTGAGATCATATGAAACTTATCTTAATCTGTTTGGCTTGTTTCACTTAGGATGATACTTTCAAGATCCCTCCATGTAGTCTCAAAGGATAAGAGATCTTTCTTTCTTACAGCTGCGTAGTACTCCATTGTGTATATGTACCACAGCTTTTTTATCCATTCGTCTACTGATGGACACTTGGGCTGTTTCCAGATCTTAGCGATTGTAAATAGTGCTGCTACAAACATGGGGCTACATATATTCTTTCTGATGGGTGTTTTAGGCTTCTTAGGATATATTCCTAGAAGTGGGATCACTGGGTCAAATGGAAGTTCAATTTTTAATTTTTTGAGGTAACACCATATTGTTTTCCATAGTGGCTGCACCAGTCTGCATTCCCACCAGCAGTGCACTAGAGTCCCCTTTTCTCCACACCCTCACCAACACTTGTTGTTTGATGATTTGTTGATGGCGGCCATTCTGACAGGTGTGAGGTGATACCTCACTGTTCTTTTAATTTGCATCTCTGATGATTAGTGATGTGGAGCATGTCTTCATATGTTTCTTAGCCATTTGTATGTCCTGTTGGAGAGGTGTCTATTTAGTTCCTCTGCCCATTTTTAAATTGGATTCTTTGTCTTCCTTTTGTGGAGTTTCATGAACACTCTATATGTATTGGAAATTAACCCTTTATCTGATATATCATTGGCAATTATGCTCTCCCATACAGTGGGTAGCCTTTCCGTTTTGATGATTGTATCTTTCGCTGTGCAGAAGCTTTTGAGTTTGATGTAGTCCCATGTGTTCATTTTCTCCTTTGTTTCTGTTGCCTTAGGTGATGTAACAGTGAAAATTCTGCTGCGTATGATGTCTGAAATTTTGTTGCCTAAAGTCTCTTCTAGGATTTTTATGGATTCATGAGTCACATTGAAGTGTTTTATCCATTTTGTGTTTATTCTCGTGTAGGGTGTAAGTTGATGGTCTAGTTTCATTTTTCTGCATGTAGCTGTCCAATTTTCCCAGCACCATTTATTAAAGAGGCTGTCCTTACTCCACTGTATGCTCTTGCCACTTTTGTGAAATATTAATTGAGGATATTGCCTTGGGTCCATTTCTGGGTTCTCTGTTCTGTTCCACTGGTCTATATGCCTGTTCTTGTGCCAGTACCAGGCTGTTTTGATTACTGTGGCTTTGTAGTATAATCTGAAATCTGGTATTGTGATCCCTCCAACTTTGTTCTTCCTTTTCAAGATTGCTGTGGCTATTCGAGGACTTTTTTGGTTCCATATGAACTTTTGAAGTAATTGTTCTAATTCTGTGAAGTATGCCATTGGTATTTTGATGGGGATTGCACTGAATCTATAGATTGCTTTCGGTAATATGGACATTTTAATGATGTTAATTCTCCCAATTCATGAACAGGGTATGTGCTTGCAGTTTTTTATATCTTCCTCTATTTCTTTTTTCAATAACCTGTGGTTTTCTGCGAATAGGTCCTTTATTTCTTAGGTTAAGTTTATTCCTAGGCATCTTAATTTTTTTGCCGCAATGGTAAATGGGATTGTTTTCTTAGTTTCTCTTTCTGTGAGTTCATCATTGGTGTATAAGAATGCCATCGATTTCTTGACGTTAATTTTGTATCCTGCTACTTTTCCAAATTCATTTATTAAGTCTAGTAAACTTTTGATGCAGTCTTTGGGGTTTTATATGTATAGTATCATGTCATCTGCAAATAATGAAAATTTCACTTCCTCCCTTTCAATTTGGATGGCTTTTATTTATTCTCCTTGTCTGAGTGCTGTGGCTAAGACTTCCAGTACTATGTCAAATAGGAGTGGTGAAAGTGGGCATTCTTGCCTTGTTCCTGTTCTTAAGGGAAATGCTTTTAGTTTTTGCCCATTGAGTATGATGTTGGCTGTAGGTCTTACATATATGGCCTTTATTATGTTGAGATATGATCCCTCTATTCCCACATTGCTGAGCATTTTTTATCAGAAATGGATGCTGGATTTTGTCAAAGGCTTTTTCAGCATCTATTGATATTACCATGTGGTTATGATTCTTCATTTTATTTATGTGGTGTATCACATTTATGGATTTGCGAATATTGTACCAGCCTTGCATCCCTGGGATGAATCCCATTTGGTCATGGTGGATAATTTTTTTGGTGTATTGCTGGATCCGATTTGCTAGTATTTTGTTCAGGATTTTGGCATCTATGTTCATCAGGGATAGTGGCCTGTAGTTTTCTTTCTTTGTTGTGTCTTTTTCTGGTTTTGGAATTAGAATTATGCTGGCTTCATAAAACGGGTTTGGAAGTCTTCCTTCTTCTTGAATTTTTTGAAATAGTTTGAGGAGAATGGGTGTTAGTTCATCTTTGAATGTTCGGTAAAACTGCCCCATGAAGCCATCCGGGCCTGGGCTTTTGTTTGCTGGTAGAGTCTTGATTACATCTTCAATTTCTTCTGTTGTTATTGGTCTGTTCAAGTTTTCTATCTCTTCCTGATCCAGTTTTGAGAGACTATGTGTTTCTAGAAATTAGTCCATTTTGCTTAGATTGTCGAATTTGTTGCCATATAATTGTTCATAGTAGTTGTTAATGATCTTTTGTATTTCTGTGGTGTCAGTTGTAACTTCTCCTCTTTTATTTCTGATTTTGTGTATTTGGGTTCTCTCTCTTTGTTTCTTGGTGAGTCTAGCTAAAGGTCCATCAATCTTGTTTATCTTTTCGAAAAACCAGCTCTTTGTTTTATTGATCCTTTGAATTGTTTTTTTGGACCCTATGTCATTTATTTCTGCTCTGATCCTTACTATTTCCTTCCTTCTACTTGCTCTGGGGTTTTCTTTTTGTTTGCTCTCTAGTTCTTTTAGTTGTGAGGTTAGATAGTCTTTTTGAGATGTTTCTTCTTTTTTGAGGTAGGTCTGTAGTGCTATGAAGTTCCCTGTCAGAACTGCTTTCGCTGCATCCCATAGATTTTGTGTTGTTGTGTCTTCATTTTCATTGGTTTCCAGGAAGTTTTTAATTTCTTCCTTGATCTCCTCAGTGACCCATTCATTGTTTAATAACATGCTATTTAGCTTCAATGTGTTCAAATGTCTTTGTATGTTCTTCTTGCAGTTGATTTCTAGTTTCATGCCATTGTGATCTGAGAAGATGCTTGATATAATTTCAATCTTCTTGAACTTGTAGAGACTTAGTTTGTGCACTAACATGTGGTCTATCTTTGAGAATGTCCCATGTGCACTTTAGTAGAATGTGAATTCTGTAGTTTTGAGGTATAATTCTCTGTAGATATCTATTAAATCCATTTGGTCTAGTGCTTCATTTAGAGCCTCTGTTTCCTTGCTAATTTTTTGTCTAGAGGATCTATCCAGTGATGTCAGCAGGGTGTTGAAGTCACCTGCTATGATTGTATTGCTGTCGATTTCTCCTTGGAAGTCCTCCAGAAGATTTTTAATATATTTTGGTGCTCCTATATTGAGTGCATATATTTTATCAATGTTATATCTTCCTGTTGGATAGATCCTTTCAATATTTCGTAGTGGCCTTCTTTGTCTCTAATTATGGCCTTCATTCTGAAATCTATTTTATCAGATATAAGTATTGCTACCCCAGCTTTTTTTTTCTTTTCCGTTTGCTTGGAAGATTTTTTTCCATCCCTTCACTTTCAATCTATGTGAGTCTTTTGTTGTGAGGTGGGTCTCTTGTCAACAACATATAGATGAATCACGCTTTCTTATCCAATCAGCTACTCTGTGTCTTTTTATGGGAGCATTCAGTCCATTTACATTTCAGGTGATTATTGATATGTACTTATTTATTGCCATTTTTGTTTAGTGTGGTTCTATTTTTCTTCCCATTTCTCCTGGTAATTACAGCAGTCCTTTTAACATTTCTTGCAGTGTTGGTTTGCTGCTAATGTATTCCCTTAGCCTTTTTTTTTTTTTTTTTTTTTTGTCTGGGAAGCTCTTTATTTGACCTTCTATTTTGAATGATAGCCTTGCTGGGTAGAGTAGTCTTGGATTCAGATCCTTGTTTTTCATGACCTTGATTACTTCATGCCATTCCCTTCTAGCCTGTAGTGTTTCTTGTGAGAAGTCAGCTCAGAGCCTTATGGGGTTTCCTTTGTAGGTAACCTGTTGCTTATCTATTGCTGCTTTTTGGAATTCTCTCTTTGTCTTTAATTTTTGGCAGTTTGATTACTATGTGTCTTGGTGTGGGCCTGTTTGGGTTCTTCTTACTTGGGGCTCTCTCTATGCTTCTTGAACTTGAATGCCTTCTTCCTTCACCAAATTAGGGAAGTTTTCTGTCACTATTTCTTTGAATATATTCTCCAGCCCTCGCTTACTTTCTTCTTCTTCAGGGACTCCTATGATGCGAATATTATTCCGTTTTCAGTTGTCCCACAGTTCTCTTAAGCTGTCTTCCTGTTTTTAATCGTTTTTTCCTTTTGGTTTTCTGATTGGTTTATTTCTTCTAGCCTGTCTTCTAATTCACTGATCTGGTCCTCAGCTTCCCCTACTCTGCTTTTTCGACCTTCCAATGTTTTTTTCATTTCTGATATGTCATTCTTCATTTCTTCTTGTTGGTTTTTAATTTCCAATTGGTTGATTTTCAACATTTCTATGTCTTTACTCATGGTGCTCTTATCCTTACACATGCTGTTGAGCTTCCTCAATATTATGGCTCTAAATTCCAGTTCTGTTAAATTGCTTAACTGCACCTCATTTATCTCATCTTCCATAGAGGTCTCTTGTTCTTTCATTTGGCTTTTGTTTCTGTTTTTCACCATTTTGGCTATCACAGTGGGCTTTGGAGTCTGCCCCATTTTCCCAGTGGGTGTTGGTGTTCTGCTGTTTGTGGCTCCCTCTCCTGGGTTTGGATGCACCAGGGAGGACCCACTTTAAACACCACAGTCAAGTCTTAGCTTTTCTGGTTAGTGTTGCACGCCCACGGAATGGTAGTTATCCTCTAGCTTTTTTTGCCTGGAGGCTATTAGTAGAGGTCACCTGCAGACCCTTGGTTTCTGAGTTGCCTGAAAAACTCCCTCAGGTGCTCAGTGTAAGAGGTTGGGGCAGCTGCTGGTTGTTAATGGGCCTCAGTTAGCATTTCAATGGCCACCAGGTGTGGTTGAATCTCTGAGGG
This sequence comes from Molossus molossus, assembly GCF_014108415.1. Lineage (NCBI taxonomy): Eukaryota > Metazoa > Chordata > Mammalia > Chiroptera > Molossidae > Molossus > Molossus molossus. The sequence goes on along the minus strand of NW_023425355.1, from coordinate 90,541,669 downwards.
ATGGGCCGCTGCCTCTCCCCAGGGCCCTGGGAAGGAGTAAAATGAGCACAGTCCTGTGTGGCTGCACTCAGCGAAAGCTCTTACCACCCTCCAAAACCCGAGTGTCCCCACACAGTTCTAGTCCAGTCTGCCTTCCCTCTGCCGGAGCCCATGGTGAGTGGCTGCTGCCAATTTAGCCTCTGTCCAGACTCTGCATCGTGGAGCCGCCTGGGACTTTTAACCCGAGGGCGCTGCTTCCAGCCAAGGGAGGCCAGGCTGTGGCTCCAGCCAAGGGCGTTGCACTCAGCAGAAACCCAGGACTGAGACGCGGTAGCGGGATACTGCAGAGGTGGCAGTAGCTTCCAGCACAGTCCCCTGGTCCCTGCGAGTCCGTGCTGCACCAGCAGAGGGCTTAGCACGCAGAGTTCGCGGGACTCAGCCTTGGTAGCAGTGTTCCGCCGAGTCCCCTGGTCCCTGTGATTCTGTGCCGCACCAGCCAAGGGCTTAGCATGCAGAGTTTGTGGGTCTCAGCCCTGGTAGCAGTGTCCCACCGAGTCCCCTGGTCCCCGCGAGTCTGTGTGGCATCAGCTGAGGACTTAGCAGGCAACAGAGTTCCTAGGATTCATGAGGGGTCTCAGGGGAGGCGGTAGCAGCAACTTTCCGCTGAGTCCCCTGGTCTCGCCGAGTCCTCTGGTCCCAGCGAGTCCATGCAGCACCAGCCAAGGGCTTAGCAGGCAACAGAGTTCGCAGGACTCAGGCGAGGTCGCAAGGGAGGCGGTAGCAGTAATTTCCCGCGGAGTTCCCTGGTCCCTGCCCAGGCCGCTGTGGACCGTGGGCTCCCGGCCCCCTCTCGCGTCCTTGCAAGCCTACCAGGATTGAGTCGGTGTTTCTGGTTATGTGTTCCTCCAAGGTGTCTTTCGGTTGCCCTTCCTGAGGATTTGCCTTTATTTTTGTTGTAAAATCCAGTTTGGTCCTGGGAGATGGTCTGTGTAGCTCCATTCACTTCGCCGCCATTTTGGTTCCCTCCATAATTTCTTCTTATTATTCCATAGTTAGTAGGGTCAGAAAAGTCTTTCCCTATCCAAAAATCCAAGTTCACTTACTTTTCTTCTAGTATTTTTACTTTAATTTTATTGTGTGTAAAATACATAAATACCTTCCTTTTATAAACCATTTACATACTATACAAAAATGTAGTACAAATGTGAGTGTGTTCCTACACATTTGGCTCCCATATTTCAGTGAGATATGTAGCAAGAGCTTAAATCGTCAGTGTTAATTTGTCCACTCATTGATACAACAGTCACTTGCACCTCAGAATATCTCCTCCAAAGGATGTATCCTGTGAGTCTTGGCTGCATTGACAGAGAGATGTGTCCAGGGATGCAAACTCCCCTGCACGCCCAGGCTAACCCCCTCCACAGGCTGTGTGGAGGCACCAAAAGGAGGCAGGGAGCTGCAGTAAACACGGACACTGGGTACTGAGAAGTCCAAACCAGCAGCATAAAGTAACAGGGCATGAGGGGGTGCATGGGCCCAGAGTCTCAGCAGGAATAGTGGGCATGCAAGTGATGGTGTGGAGAAAGAGGTGCCAAGGACTTGTGGACAACACAGAAAAAAGCTCATTAGCAGATCAAAGCAGAGCTCTTCATTTGTCACCGGCCCAGACTATTTTTTTTCCCTCCATGACCCCATGTCAGTATGACCAAGTAATGCCAAAACCTGGAGGTTCTCCTGTTATCACACTTCTTCATCCTCCACATCCATTCCTTTCTCAAATCTGTGGCTTTGACGTCCTCACAAATATTTCCTGTGTTTGCTCTTGAATCTCTTCATCCACTTGTCTTGCTTGGTATGTACCTCTCTAGCAGACTGTAATGCTTTCTCCCCCAGAAAGTCAGCTGCTAGAGGAAAAAGCTGTCTGCAGTCTTCTTCCCCTGAAGTATAATTCCCAGTTCCTGGAACAGGGCAGGATGCAGTGTCTCCCAGAGAAAAATACTTGGCAATGGAAGAGGCTGGGGTAGGGAGGCCTCTGCTCGACCTCCAGTCCCATCCTACTCACCCACCCAAGACAAGCAGAGGTGGAATAGGAGCCAGATTTGTGAGTGACATTTCTATCGTTATGTTTGCAGGGGCTTTTAGCAGAGTAAGAATGTCTCTGTTCTACCCTGTCCACCCCACCACACCTCACACGTCTCCAGCTGATCTCAGGGTCTGTGCAGAGTGTTTCTGGATTCCACTCAGCTGTCTCGGGGTTGGTAGTGACACAGTATGAGTCAAGTTCAGCTGCTACGTGGAAGACTAGAGACATAGAATGTGTATACCTAAGTCCAGATCCCTTCCTTGGCTGGTGCTCTCCTCAGCTCCCTGCAGTTGTGTCCAGCTAGGTAAGCAGACTCAGATCCCTGGGACAGGCCCCTAGTCACTCCAAGGACTTGTGGGCAGATGGGCAGTGTGTGCACAGAAGCACCCTTCCCAGCAATGCTGCCTGCAGCCCTAACACCTCCCCTTTTCCTGCCCACCTTCCCCTGTATCTTTCTTCTTACCTTGAACTCCTTCCAGAAACAGAAGTAAACTATCTCTCATCAGACCAGCAGACACAGGGTCACCTCACATTTGAGGGCTATGGCACCTTCCACACCTCCAACCACCTCACCACTCCCCTCTACCCAGTGGCAAAACATTGTTCTTGGGTGAGAGAGCTCTCATGAGGGCTGTGCCAGCTGAGAACAAAGCAACTGGGAGCAGCCCCGGGTTGGAGCTCCACTCCTGCAGCCCTCGTGTCCAGCTGGTCCCTCTTGAACACCTGCCTCCCCCCGCCCCTGCCCAAGCCTGAGGCCTGGAGACATGGCAGTGTGTGTACCTGGATCCCGGGAGTCCCAGGGCAGAGGGTGTGGGCTGGCAGCTACCGCCTCCCCCAAGGCCCGCACACCAGGGATTGATGGTGCCCAGAGCGAGAAATGGGGCTGAAGGAGCAAGGGTCCTTCCATCCTGGCTCCCCCGGGGTACTGAGCTGGGGGTGCCCGAGGGCAGGCATGGCCCAGCGGTGACTCTTGCTGGGAATCCCCCAGCCCACGTAGATACTAGGGCCACAAGGGCAGCCCAGGGTGTAGGACAGGCAGGACTGGCCCAGAGGCACCAGGCTCACTCCCAGTCTTCGCGCACAGGGGACCCGCAGTCATCATGCAGGTCGTATGTGAGCTTAGCTGGGCCGGCAGGGGCACCAGAGTCCAGGATCAGCCTGACCCCGGGGGCTTGTCGGGAGACCTGTACACAAAGGCCTCTCAGAAGGGTTCTAGCCAATGGTGCAGCAAGGTTTGCGCAGGCGCCCTGTGGCCTTGGACTGACTTCAGGGCCAAGGGCGGGGCTTCCTGAAGGAACGCACCCCCCCCCCCCAGTCCCAGCCTGCTCTGGGAAGTCTGGAGTAAAGGCTGAGACCATGCAGGCTGAAGCTCGAGGCGCGGGCGCTGTGGCCGAGGAAGCCGAAGGCCAGGGCAGTCCAGGGGACCCGGGCCCATCCGAGGGCCCTGCAGGCCAAGAGGGCCCTGGAGGAGGCGGCACAGGAGAGGGTGGTGCCGCAGCCGGAGGAGCGCCGCAGGTCGCAGGGTCCCTGGAGGCTCCCGGGCCGGACGGAGCCGCCTTGCCAGTGCCCAGAGCCAGAAGGCCACGACAGCTTTTCCAGTTGTATCCTATTTGAGGAGGGGTCGGTGGTCCCGGGGGACGGACCTAGCCCGGCAATGGGACGGGGAGCAGGGGTCAGCCTGGGGTGCGGAGGGGAGAGGGGAGAGGGGGACCCGGTGGCTGAGGGGTGGGCCAGTGCTGGCCCTTGGGATGCTGAGGGGGGAAGGCCTGAGGGGCCAGGAAGGCGGGAGCGGCCATGAGGGGATTGAGAGGGGTGAGAGGGGCCTGAGGGGAAGCAGACAAAGTGAGTATTGCACGGTGCCTTAACTGAACCTCCACCAGCTCCTTCGTAGTGCCCTTCCCATCGCCCCTGGTGGCAGAGATGGCCTGCGGGTGCCTGAGCCCGCGGGCCCACCCCCACCCAGACGCGGTGGAGCGGGAGCTCATGGTGTCCGATCACCTCCTAACTGTGTTAGTTCTATCAAGGGCCAGGGTGGGGGACGTGGAGGGGGCAGGTGGCTCAGGTCGTTCTCCGGAGGGTCACTATAAGAGGGAATTGGTGATCCCCAGAAGCCAGGTGTAAGGAGGTACTGGCGGTGTACTGGGCCTGTCAACCCCTGAGGGGACAGAGAGCGCTAGGTGCAGAGTTATCACATTTAACATCCTTTTCTTTCTCCCTCATTTAGCCGACTGACCGCTGAAGACCTTGGCCAGCTCCGAATTTCTATGTTTTCCTGTCTCCAAGAGCTTTGCCTCTTGATACGGACCATGCAGCGCATTTTGCACCCCCTTTTGTTTTTTGTGAACCCTAGACCGGAAAAAGGGGGCTAAGACAAACCTACAGTCCCTGCTTAAGACGTGCTGCCTTTCCTGGGGCAGAGATTCCTTCAGGGGCTGCCGCTTTATTATGGGGCCTAACTGTTTGCTTATGTTGCCCCTTCAGCACTCTCAGCCCTATTGTTTCCCTGGTGCTGGAGGATGGGGTTCTTCTTTGTTTCTTAGAGCAAAAAATAAAAATGAACTGCTACTGTTGTCTGAGTTTATTTTCAGTTACCCGTGGCTCCACATTTTCTTGCCTTTGTCCCTGGTTTGGAGGGAAGATGTGGGATTCAGCTATTCTGGAGTAAATTGAATTCATTTTATGAAATGAAACAAAATTAAAATGAATTGTGTCGTGCCATTCAGCATTCACTGCTGACAGAATTTTGGAATATTAGTGCTTTAGTTGCATGTATATATTAATTGCACAACAATAGCTTCTATATGTATAATGTTTGCAAGTTCAGGATTCAGTTTTTCTGGACTATTTTCATTTAATATATGAATTTTTTCTCTCTCTGAAAAAAATGTAAATGTATGTCATTGGATGCATAAAAGAAGCGCCATAATATACCTGTTGTACATTTAATGTTTATATTTTTCCTTATTATAAGAATTTAATGAAATTCTTCCATATAATTTTGCCTGAATTGTTTTTTCCCCCGGGTAGATTCCAAAAGTTGGAATTACTGAGTTAAAATTTCCTATTTTTATTTCTTGTTAACGTTATTAATCTATAGCACACAATTGCTATCAAGAAACTGTGCCTTCCCAGCAGAATTCTAATTTTCCCATGTCCTTATACCAGTACTGCTGATTCCTGCCCCCTATACCAACAACAACAACATCAAAATATTTAGTTTTCATGAAAAGGTAAAACAACCCAGAAACACTAGAATTGAAATTCTGACCATGGCCGGTTTGGCTCAGCGGTTAGAGCGTCGGCCTGTGGTCCAGAGAGACCCCGGTTTGGTTCTGGCTAAGGGCGCATACTTCTGTTGCGTTTTGTCCCTGGCCCTGGTTGGTCGTGCTGGTGGCAGCCACTCGATGTGTCTCTTTCACAGAGATGTTTCTCTCTCTCTCTCCCTCTCTCTCTTCCCCTCTCTCCCTCCCACTCTATCTGAACAAAAAAATGGAAAAATGCCCTTGGGAGAGGATAAAAAGAAAGAAATTCTGTGGCTTACTAATGTTTTGGGTGAGAGACGAAGTGCTGAAAGGACACCTGAAACATTTGAGGGGAGGAGTTAGCGCCTTCTAATATACCTTGTTTCTTGCAACCTTGCCACACTTGCTTATAGTTTTTGTAGCTCTTCTGAGGATTGTGTAATATTTCCGTCCATAGATGATCAGATTTCTTGCAATAAGGAAGTTTGATTTTTTTCCTTTCCAATCTGGATGTCATTTTGTGATTGGGATGTTTTACCTAGGATGATATTTGTGTTTCCAAACGTACACTTGAGCTTTGTTCAGAGATTCTATTAAGTTACATGGAACCAGTTTGGCTCTATTCGATTAAGAATAATCTGTCCTAGTATTTTTATTTTGTAATATCACAAGTGGATTTTTAATTTGATGAAATGAAATGTGTCCTCATTTCTTCCCAAACGTGAGCATTACAATTCCCACACCGATCAGAGCACTGCTGTGCTCCAGCTGTAGTGATCCCATCTTACCAGGGACACTTTTGGGATTTCAGGCGTGCAGGCAGACAGACACTGAACAGAAGGGAAATTGGAGCAAGTAAGGCAAATCTCAGAGAACCAAATATTGAGTACAGCCACGCCGGAAGCCAGGAACTATCCCTTAATCTTTCAGGCACATAGACCCAGAAATTCTCCCTTTGGCTCAAGCCAATGTGGATTTTTAAAGATTGTTTCATCTCTTTTTTTCACTTGGAATAGAAATTGCTTGACTAGTAAAGAATTGAGGAACCATAGTTTGTATTTCTTATTTAACTTATGATTGTGATGTGAGAACTTGGCTCTCCTGTACTTGAAAGGAGAAATAAATATCCTTAATAAAGGAAATAAATATCCTGGTGCATTTGTTTTTGTTTAGCACATTTTGTACAAAGGAAAAACAAAACAAAACAAAACAGATTTTTAGAAGGAGAATTGTTACATCAAAGAATATGCACTTTTAAAAATGTTTGATATAGGGGAGTTTAAAGGTAGAGGTGGGATAGGTATATCTTTCTTGCACCTCCTCCAACAACTACAGTGAAAATAAAACTACATCAGGGGAGAGGATAAAAAAATGGAGGCAGAGTGAATAGAAGCTACACAGACCATCTCCCAGGACCAAACTGGAATTACAACGAAATAAGACAATTGTCAGGAAGGGTCAACCGAAAGGCAGCTTGGAGGACCACATAGCAAGGGACACTGACTCAATCCTGGTAGGCTTGCAAAGACATGAGAGGGGGCTGGGAGCCCACGGTCCCCAGTGGCCTGGGCTGGGACCTGCTGTGGCCTGGGCTGGAAGCTGTGCCCTCGGCTGGGTCCTATGGCCTCGGCTGGGACCAGCAGCTGCCTCGGCTGGGACCTGTGGCCGCCGTGGCAAGGTCCTGAAACCTTGGCTGGGTGCTACGCCCTTGGCTGGGACCAGCAGCCTCAGCTGGAAGCTGTGCCCTCGGCTGGATCCTGTGGCCTCGGCTGGGAGCAGCAGCTGCCATGGCTGGGACCTGTGGCCACCTCGGCTGGGGGCTACACCCTCCGCTGGGAGCTGCCGCAGCCTCAGCCACCCTTAAATGAGAGCAGAGCCCTTGGGTTAAAGTCCCAGGTGGATCCATGGCGCAGAACCCGCACAGAGGGTAAACTGGCAACAGCCACTTACCTTGGGCTCCGGCAGAGGGAGGGCAGACTGGACTGGAACTGTGTGGAGACACTCGAGATTTGGAGGGTGCTCAGAGCTTGTGTTG